>NC_056522.1:217825824-217826603 GCF_019175285.1 Sceloporus undulatus
GGTTGCAGCTCAGATCCGCAGTCACTCCTGTTCTAGCAATGCGAAGCATGGTGTTTTTTCACACCAGATCCAGAGTCACTCCTGTCTAGCAATGCGAATTCAAGTTAAAACATGATGTTTTACCACACCTGGTTGCCTTTCCGCTGCCCTTCCGAACTGAGGGGGAAGCGAAGTCAGTTCGATTCCAAGCAAGTCATGTGAAGTGGATTCAAGCAAAGCGGAGTGAGTGCACATTGTATTACCACACCAGAGCATACTTTGAGGGTTCAGTGATTCGAATCGGCACCCTTGCTCATGCACAATGGGGCTCTGAACGCTGTCATCCTTCTCTGCCCCCTCCTTAGCTGTCATCCTTCCCCGGTCACGGCTGGCTTTGCTGCATTGGTGCCGTCTGGAGGGAGACCCGGAGCCTTGCCTTGCTAGAGGACACAGCCCTCTTCCTGGCCAGGATTTTTCCAGTTTCTCTTTGGCCGGTTACATATCGGCAGTTGGGACGTCCGGAGGACGTCCCATTTTAAAAAAGTGTCCGTACAATATGGCGCCGGCCCTTCTACATGGCCGGCGCCATATTGACGTATCGGACGCTGAGCGTCTGAATGTCGCACGGCCCTAATGACATCATGAATGCGCCCTTGGCGCTTCGCGACATCATCAGTGCGCCGCGGAAAGAAGCTCTGAAATGGCCCTCGCCCTCCCCCCCGGATGGAAAGAGCCCCCCAGATGGCCATTGAGGAGCTTAAGGTACGCCACCCGCCTCCCTCCCTCTCTCTCTCTTTCCC
>NC_056522.1:217827003-217994888 GCF_019175285.1 Sceloporus undulatus
TTTTCACACCAGATCCAGAGTCACTCCTGTCTAGCAATGCAAATTAAAGTTAAAACATGATGTTTTACCACACCTGGTTGCCTTTCCGCTGCCCTTCCGAACTGAGGGGGAAGCGAAGTCAGTTCGATTCCAAGCAAGTCATGTGAAGTGGATTCAAGCAAAGCGGAGTGAGTGCACATTGTATTACCACACCAGAGCATACTTTGAGGGTTCAGTGATTCGAATCGGCACCCTTGCTCATGCACAATGGGGCTCTGAATGCTGTCATCCTTCTCTGCCCCCTCCTTAGCTGTCATCCTTCCCCGGTCGCGGCTGGCTTTGCTGCATTGGTGCCGTCTGGAGGGAGACCCGGAGCCTTGCCTTGCTAGAGGACACAGCCCTCTTCCTGGCCAGGATTTTTCCAGTTTCTCTTTGGCCGGTTACATACCGGCAGTTGGGATGTCCAGAGGACGTCCCATTTTAAAAAAGGGGCGTCTCTTCTAGACGCCCCTGAGTCTAGTACAGACTGTGTCCGTACAATATGGCGCCGGCCCTTCTACATGGCCGGCGCCATATTGACGTATCGGACGCTGAGCGTCTGAATGTCGCACGGCCCTAATGACGTCATGAATGCGCCCTTGGCGCTTTGCGACATCATCAGTGCGCCGCGGAAAGAAGCTCTGAAATGGAGCTTCTTTTTTGCTCCGCGCGGTTTGGCTGCTGCGGCTCCCGTGCAGAGCAAATGGCGCTGGCGGGGGAGCGCCACAAAGCGGCGGTTTGTATCCCGCCTTTCTCTCTCTTTCTCCTTTCGCACCTGGTGTCCCCCATTTTTGGGGGGGTGTCCTCTGTGAAGCACCTGTCACTGGCTTCTTCTGCCGGGAGCAAAGGAGGACCAAGGGGAGAGGGAGAGCAGCCAAGGGGCCCTGGCTCCCGGAGGAGGATGCCCCCTTTCCCCGGACCCTGCTGGATTTGGAGGACAAGGCTGAGTCCCCCCCTGGAGAGGGTTAGGGCTCCCGGCTCGGATGTGCCACCGAGGAGGAGGCAGGGGCAGCGCCACAACTTCCTCGGAGAAGCCCCCCTGGCTTCCCCTTCGCCGCCTGGGCAGCCCCTCGCCCTCCCTCCCGGATGGAAAGAGCCCCCCAGATGGCCATTGAGGAGCTTAAGGTACGCCACCCGCCTCCCTCCCTCTCTCTCTCTTTCCCGTAGATGGGAGCCTCGATGGAGCTCTTGGCCAGGGAAGGAGGAAAAGGAGGACATTCATGCAAACACACACACACACACCTATATAGTCACATTCACGCAAACACACACACACACACACATATATATCTGTATATTCACATTCACGCAAAAACACACACACATATATATACATATCTATATAGTCACATTCACACAAACACACATACACACACATATATATTTGTATATTCACATTCACGCAAAAACACACACACACATATACTATCTATATAGTCACATTCACACAAACACACACACACACACACATATATCTGTATATTCACATTCACGCAAAAACACACACACACATATATATACATATCTATATAGTCACATTCACGCAAACACACATACACACACATATATATCTATATAGTCACATTCACGCAAACACACACACACATATCTGTATATTCACATTCACGTAAATACACACACACACATATCTATACATGTTCATGCACACACACACACACACACATATATATATATATATATATTCCACACATGATTTACTCCAAAAACACACCTCATCCTCCAACATAGGAATAGGAATATCCCCAGAGACAACGGAGGTTCGCTTCCCACCCCCGGGTTGCCCTGAAAGTGGAAGGACCACCGGAAGGGAATGGGGGAAAACTGCAGTGCCGCATCATGGGAAATTTGCAACCCGGGGCGTTTGAGGTGGAGTACCAGAGCAGTAGCAAAGCTGCATTCCACACCAGATCAAATCGCAGTGCAATCGAAGGGAGCTTGGAAGCGAATTCTCTGAAGCCACTTTTTTTCTGGTTTTATCAAAATGAGGAGTCACTTCGGAGACACTGCAGAAGCACCTCTCAAGGAGCTCCCATAGAAAGTAATGGCGTCTGATAACACATTTATATTACGATGTGAAACCGCATAGTTGGAAGTGCAGTCATGTCGGAACTGAGCCGGAACTGAGCCAGAAAACCACACAAAAGCTCCGTGTGATGTACTCCAAACAAAGGGTTCTAGATCAGATTAGGACTCTCCTTTGGAAGCAGACATGATCTAATTAAGACTATTGTACTTTGGCCACATAATGAGAAGGCATGGATCACTAGAAAAAACAGTAATGCTAGGAAAGGTAGAGGGGTAGAGGAAAGAGAGGAAGACCACAAACTAGAGTGATAGACTCAATGTGGGGGTGAGGATTTATAGGCAAGGGCTTGCAGGATCTGGGCAAGGCAGTGGAAGATAGGGATTCTTGGAGATGTCTCATCCACCGGGTCGCCATGAGTTCAAACCGACTCAAGGGCAGCTAACAGCAGCAGCAGCAGCAACAACAACACCAACAACAACAAAACAAGAATAGAGTGGGTGAGGGCAAGAGAAGACTGAATGGGAGTGATATGAGGAAGTTAGCCATCCTTTTGCTTATGCTAGTGGAATAATAAATGGGAAGCATTAGCTGATGGGATAAATAGGAAGCATAATTGATGTCCAAGCAGACTTCTGATATGCTATACATGTTAGAAGAGATCTTGATTTGGATTTGAAAAAAAACTCCAAGAAAGGCTGACAAGAAGAAATAATAAGGTGGAGTGATAACTTATTTTATTACTGTTTAATATGACCTCTGAGTTGACTTTAGTAAAGAGAAGTTAAAAGATAAACGGCTTAAAAAATGTGAAACACATGCCAAATTAAACACCATTTGATAAACAAGCTCTCACCTCTGTTATTTCCAGAGACGGGCACTTGGCTTCCCATCTGTCACCCTCAATGCCCATCAAAATTTGCTTGATTAAGTCCAAAGTCTTATACCATAGATGGTTATACTCATAGATAATTAAACAAATGAGAAAATAAAATCAAAGAATTTAAAATCACATAAAACTATAGAATCATAAGAGTTGGAAGAGACCACAAGGGCCATTCAATTCAACTCCTTACCATGCAGGAATACATAGTCAAAACACTCCTGACAGATTACCATCCAGCCTCTGTTTAAAAACCTCTAGAAAAGGAGACAAGCCTTGAGGTGGTAGAATTGGCATGTTTACAAATGTGCTCAGTTTTGGTTAGTAGATTTCCTCTGATTTAGAGCAAATATGAACAGTAGCATTATTATGGGAGACTACTAAAGATCTGAAACCTCTGTAGCCAACGAGAATGTTCCATTAGCTTCAGAAAACCCCATGAAAATTAGATTGGCAGATCCTTGTACAATCTATTCTATACCAGCATCCAAAAACAGTGTTCAGAACGAAAAATCAAGGTAATTTTGTCTTGATGTTTTATAGCTGGGCTTTCATGTGCTAGTATATATATTTTTAAAAAGGAAAAAAGATTTGATATTGTGGTTTAATATGTAGACCTGCTAAATTGTAAACAACATGTGAATAGGCATGAGTCATTTTATAAGTGGCTAAAATAGAAAATAAATGCTTATTCCAACCAATAAGACATGGTATAGAAAAATGAAGTAAACAAGCACATGATCATTGCTGAGTTACTCTGAGAGGTTGTTTCAAAGTCCATTAAACTTATCTGTTGACCTTCTGGGCAAAACCAAGCAAATATCTTTGGATTTAAGACCACTTTTGAGTTTAAGGTTTAAATGGCATATTCCTGGCTTTTTTCTATTTTTTTTCTTTTCAGAAACCTTTTTATTTCTTTAATAAAATCAAAGAAAGTGCACAGAAAATAATGAGGTAAAATAAAAAATAACAAAACATGTGTTTTCTCCACATACTGCAGATGACTGTCTGCGTTCAATCACATAAATAAGATTGCAGGACTGTCAGGTGATGTGTTGTTTAATATGCAAGTATATTAGTAGCACTTCTGCTTATTCCCACTTCTGCCACCAAATGTGAGTCCCTTCTCCTGTCCTACCATCATGGCATTAAATGTGGGGACATACTAGAAGCCCTGGTGATTCCTCTGTGAGACATTATTTGTATAATCCCACTATTGGACACCACCCTTGAACCACCGTTGTCACCACAGACATCCTATGTCTGAACACACATCCACACCAATAACACTATTGTAGCATTCTCACAACCTACTATATTAAACAGCGCATCACTTGTTGGGCCTGGCCATTTTGAATTTTGATCCTCTCCTCTGGGATATTAACTACTCCTAATTTAGTGTCATCTGTAAATTTGATATGCATGCTCATTATTCTTTCCTCTAAGTCATGGAAAAAGATGTTGAATAGCACTGGGTCCAGGACAGAACCCTCTGGCACCCCACTGGTCACCTCTTTCCAGGATGAAGAGCAGCCATTGCATATTGAAATGAAGATATGCTATATCCACAGCATTTCCTTCATCCAGCAGATCAGAGTAGTGTGGCATGACTTGTTTCTCAGTACACTCTTTGTGATTATGGCATTCCCTTCTGAATGTCTACAGACCCTCTGTTCAATGATATGCTCTAGAACAGTGATTCTCAGCTTTCCTAATGCTGCATCCCTTTATTTTCATTGCTACTTCATAACTAACTAAAATATGTGTTTTCTGATGTTATTAGGCAACCCCTGTGAAAGGGTCATTCGAACTCCAAAGGGGTTGTGACCCACAGGTTGAGAACCGCTGATCTAGAATCTTTCCTGGTATTGATGTCAGGCTAACTGAGTGGTAATTGTTGGGATCCTCTTTTCTCCCTTTTTGAAGATGGGGACAACATTTGTCCTCCTCCAGTCTGCTGGGACTTCTCCTGTTCCCCAGGAGTTCTCAAAGGTTATTGGCAGTGGCTCTGAGATTCTGTCTGCCAGTTCCTTTAATACCCTTGGATGTAGTTCATCTGGAGATTTAAATTTAGATTAACCAGGTATTCCTGTACTACCTCTTTACTTATCGTGCATTGCATTTCCCCTATTGTGTTATTTGCTCCATTTTTCTCAGGTTGAATACCTTTTCTTTTTCTGAGAAGACTGAGGCAAAGGAGGAGTTGAGTAGTAGTACCTTTTCTCTGTCCCTCATTAGTGTTTCACCATCTTCTCCATGCAATGGCTCTACCATTTCCTCCTTCTTCCTTTTCCCACTGAGCTTCGTAAAATCCTCTGGGATCACCCAAATCTGCACAACGTTGTGTCTTTTCTGCTAAATTGATCCACCACTTGTTCTGAATGTCTCGAAGTTTTTGTGGAAGCCTTTTTAGTCATCAACACACTTGTAGAAAGCGTGGGATGAATCCTTCCTGAATCTTCATTCGTGAAGAAAAGCCAGAGAAGGGGGTAGTTATTTGTTTGACTTCCTCTTTGGTGATTTCTGTCATTTTCCATTTTTTAAAACATAACTCAGTTGAAAGTTCCTTAGTCATCCATCCTGGTTTCTTGAGACACTTCCCATTTTTCCTCCTCTTAGGAACTATTTGAAATGGTGCCTTCAATATCTCCTTTTTGAGAAACTCCCATCCGTCCTGAACTCTCTGTATTCCTGACCATGGGATCACCCCCAGTAGTTTCCTAAATTTCCTGAAATCAGCTTTCCTAAAGTCTAGAATGCATGTCTGACTATGCTTGGCTTCTCCTTCCCACTGTATAACAAACTCCAGAAGAACATGATCACTCCCACCTAAGGATCCCACCATTTTCACCCTATTAACCAGGCCATCCCTGCTGGTTAGGATCAGATCTAAATTAGTTGATCCCCTTGTTGCTTCTTCCACCCTTTGGACAATGTAATTGTCTTCGAGGCAAGTGAGGAATTTCCTAGACCTTAAAGTTTTGGCTGAGTTTGACTTCCAGCAAATAACAGGATAGTTGAAATCACCCATCACTACAACATCTCTCCTTTCTGAGTGTGTTTTCATCTGTTCTAAAAAGGCATTATCCAATTCCTCAGTCTGACTTGGGGGTTTGTGGTAGACTCCCACAGTAATAGTCCTCTTGTTTCCCTCCCCTTTAATTTTTTATTCAGATGCTTTCCACCTGGTTTCCAGGATTCAGTACTGGATCTCTTCACAGGTGTAAACACCCCTGACATATAATGCTATTCCTTATCCTTTCCTGGTTGGCCTATTTCTCTCAAAAAGATTACTTTGGTTTAATTTGACTTATAATGACCTTTTGGATGGGATACCTCCACCTCATCCTACTACTCAGGTCCTTCACACTCAGAACCGTGGCTTCCTTGATTGAGTCTTGCCATCTGGGATGCAGTCTTCCTCTTTTCCTATAGCTTTCTACCTTGCCAAGCATTATTGTCTTTTCTAGTGACTCATGTCTTCTCATAATATGTCCAAAGATTCAAGTTTCAGGGTTGTCATTTTGGTATCAAGTGAGAATTTGGGCTTGATTTGCTCTAGGACTCAGTCATTTGTCTTTTCAACAGGCAACAATATCCCTATAGCTCTTCTCCAGCATGACATTTCAAATGAGCTGATTTTCTTCCTATCAGCTTTCAACATTGTCTTGCTTTCACAATCATACACAGAAATAGGAAAAGCAATGGCATGGACAATCTAACTTTTATATTCAAATATATATCTTTATACTTCAGGATCTTGTCTAGTTTCTTCACAGCTGCCCTTCTAAGTTGGAGTCTTCTGATTTCTTGACTGGAGTCTCTATTCTGACTAATGATTCTGCCAAGTACTGTATGGAAAATCTTTAACTATTTCAATGTCTTAATCATCTACTTTAAAGTTACGTAATTCATCTGTGGCTATTATTTTTGTTTTCCTAATGTTCAACTGTAAACCTCTTTTTGCACTTTCTTCCTTGATTTTATTCTGTTATTCTTTAAATTTTCTGCTAGAAGTATTGTGTCATCTACTTATCTTAAATTGTTGATGTTCATCCAATTTTCATGCCTCTTTCCATTGAGTCTACTCCTACTTTACGTATGATATGTTAGGATGATAAAATGCAACCATCCTTGATTCCCTTTCCAATTGGAAATCCTTTCATTTATCTGTATTCTGTTCTGAATGGTAAACTGTTGTTCTGAATACAGGATATGCATCAAGACAATCAAATGTTAAGGCACATGGATTTCTTTAAGAGTGATCCATAGCTTTTCATGATCTACACAATCAAAGGCTTTGCTACAATACATATAGAACAGATTGATTTTTTTCTGAAATTATTTGGTGTGTTCCATTACCCAATATATGTTTGCAATATGATCTGTATTGCCTCTTCCTTTCCTGAACCCAGCTTGGACATCTGGCATATCTCATTCCATATATGGTATTGCAGAATTTTGAGCATCACTTTGCTTGCATAGGAAATTCATGCATTGGTCCTGTGATTTCTGCAATCCCTGGTGTCCCCATTCTTGAAGACTGGAATGTATATTGAGCATTTCCATTCTGTTGGCCACTGTTTTGTTTCCCATTTTTGCTGACATATTTTACTTAAAACTAGAGTTGATTCTGTCTCTGTAGCTTGAAAAAGCTTTATTGGTATGCTGTCTGTTCATTTGTTCCTGACAATTTATTTCTCCCAAGTGCTCTGAGTGCAGCTTCCACTTCAATTTCTAAAAGAGTAGGTTTATCTTCAAATGGTTCTTCCTTAAATGAATGTGTTATTCTTTTATGTCTTTTATATAGTTCTTCACTATATTGTTTCCATTGTCTTTTTATCTCTGCTTGGTCAACTGCAGTACATGGGGAAAAAAATGATTGCAGACCTGCATACACATTTTAGGAACCACAGGTTTACAATCCTGACTAGAAAATTCGGGCAACCAGTGGCCTGGCCACTTTGGAACATCAGAGTCTCTCTGGATTTTCCTTGTTTGATACTAAAGTATCATTTCCCTCAGGCATTTTGAACGAAAAGGAGAATTTCTGGGTTCATAGTCTTAAAACAGTAACACCACATGGCCTCTGCCTACCCTCAAGGATAATGCCATCATCCACTGAAGAATGCTGAAAACAGATGGACTGTTCACATTACTTTTTAAACTAGTTTGCAAACTGGTTTAAATTGGAGTCGTTCACAATTGTGTTGGGTTTTCCTGACCTGAATTTGGGGAGGGGGGAGCACAAATACTCCTTAACTCGGGTTTTTTTGGAAACAAGGATTTTAGCAGTTCTTTTCAAAAGAACTGTGGGGTATTTTTTGCAGGAGCCGCCAATGGGAACTCAAAGTCGACCACATTTGGAGCATCCCACTGCCTCTGCTCTTCCTCCTCTTCCTCTCTGCCTGCCGCACTGCTCTTTCGTTTCCTCCAACCTCCTTTTCCTTTTGCCCTAGCTGCCATGTCTGCCCTCCTTCTCTTCCTCCTCTTTCTCACCTTCCCCTGTCCCCGCCGCCACATCTGCCTTCCTCCTCTTCCTCTCTTCCTCCTCATCCTCCCTCCTCTTCCTCTCCTCCCTCACCTGCTGTTGGTCTGCATTCCTCCCCTCTTCTTCCTCCCTCCTTTTCTCTTCCTTTTCCTCCTCTCTTCCTCCTCTTCATCTCCCCCTTGCACTTGCCATTGGTCTGTCATCTCTCCTTTCCTCTTCCTCCTCTTCCTCCCTCCTCTCTCTCTTTCCCAGGATCAAATCTTTCTACGGCATTTTATCCTGTTCCCGAGTATGAATAGGAATCAGGATAAAATGACACACAGAGATTTGATCGTGGCAAATTTATGGAAATAACCCAGTTTGCACACCAGGTTATTTCCTAGTGTGAATGGGGCTGATGTGTGGTGAACTGCCATCTTGGATGCAGCTCATTTTCAACTTTAGCAACAGAAGAAGGTGGAAGCCAAACTGTTTTGTTTGCTAATCTGCTGTCTGTCTGTCTGTCTGTCCATCGGTCTTGGCTAAAATGTTAGTGATTAGAAAGAGATTCCCCTCATTATTTAAATGATATACAGTCTGCCCTTCTCTTACGCGGGGATCTGTTCCGGACCCCCTCATGTAAGAGAAAAAACACGGATGCTCAAGCCCCATTCAAACAAATGTGGCTTGTGCCTGTGGTGGCGCGGCAGCAGCGCATGGGGTGCACACCATGGGAGCATGCCCCATTCATGTGAATGGGACGCGCTGCCCCGCGCGTATAATGCGGGTGCACTGTACATAGTTCAAAGATAATATAGATTGTATTTATAAAAATAGTATATGCTATAATATAGTATAGTATAGCAAATATGGCCAACATGACTACCCCTGGATGCTATAGTAAAGCATTAACCTTTCATTTAAGTGACATTTTTGTATTATTTTAATTATCAAATACATATAACTGGAAAACATCTTTATGAGTTCTTAAAAGAGCTATGAAATAATGAGGTTATGGAAATGACACCCTCTGCTCATGACAGAGCCGCAATACTTTTTAAAAAAAAAAACAGCATTAAAATAGCACGAAGAGTAAAAGATACTGGCATTCTTCTGTCTTCCTAGACTTTAAGCATGACTGGGAATACCTGGATGGGTAAGAGAATGAGCCATAGTGATTCCATTACCAGTCTCTGTCTGGAAGCATCTCCGAAGAATCTGTTCTTTTCTTACTGTCACTTCCATATTTCTAAGCAAGGACCAAGGGGCAGCCGCTGTTAATGTCATTAAGCATAAACCACAATTGCATATTATGTAATTTTTTAAAAAAATAATAATCCTTAACACTGGAGGCTGCAGTCAGGAAATCAGAAGAAGTCTAGGAATGGGAAAGGCAGCTATGAAAGATCGTAAAGAGCAAAGATATACATACAACTGACCACTAAAGTAAGAATCATCCAAGCCATTGTCCAATGCCCCATTATCATGTATGGATGCAAGAGCTGGATGGTGAAAAAGGCAGATAAGAGGAAAATCAACACATTTGAGATGTGGTGCTGCAGAAGACTGTTGAGGATACTGTGGACAGCCAAGAGAACAAAAATCTGTCCTTGAGCAGATAAAGACAAAAATATCCCTGGAAGCCAAGATGACCAATCTGAAGTTGTTGTACTTTGGCCACATCATGAGGAGACATGATTCATTGGAAAAGAAAATTAGAAATATAAGATCTATCTTTTTATTTTTTATTGTTTGTCTGGTGCTTTGTTGTTGTTGTTAATATGTGTACATGTTTATTAGTATTTTTAGACCAATTGTATGTTTGTTTTGTTCAAAAATGTAATAAAAATTATTAAAAAAGAAAAGAAAAGGCAATAAAGCTAGGAAGGTAGAAGGTAGTAGAAAGTGAGGAAGACCACATGCCAGATGGATAGACACAATTAGGGAGGTCATGGGCATGAAATTATCTGAACTGAGTAAAGCAGTGGAGAATAGGGGGTTCTTGGAGATGTCTCATACCCAAGGGTACTGTAGTTAATAACAACAAAAGTCTTCTAATGGAGAATAGATATATACACTCACATTGTTCAAGGTCATGTTCTCACCCTGAGACTCCCTGAGGACTGAGAAAGAAGGGCAAGGCCCCAAGTTCTGAAGTGTAGTACTTCCTTCTTTAAGAAGGTAAGCAGGGGAGGGAGAAATCACAATGTTATCTCTAACCAGCAATCAGAGTTAACATATGATATATGAATGGGGGTGGTTGAGATGACAGATTCTCATATTATCTCTGATTGGAAACAAAACTGTTTCCCTGCTCTGCCTTCACAGGCAAGAGGACAGTTGTGAGAGGGAAGGATCCTTGTGTCATCTTCTGTCACTAACAGGATTAGACTGGGTTTACCCACCTTACTCTACCTCCCTTGCCAATGTGGAAGATAAGTAGAGTGGAGAAGAATTCCTTTGTTTTGCCAATCACTAATCAGAGATACCATCTTTGTGCTACTTACCTTCCCATTGGGGAGACTTAGAACTTTATTGCACACGTTTTTCCCCCTGATATGGGAACTGGAAGGAGACTCTCAGAGCTGCGCACAACCTGCAAAAAACTGATTTTATCACACAGCAAATCATCCTCAAAAGGGCCCTGTTCCGTCCCCTGGTGCCAAGCCATCCTCGTTCAGTGCTGAGGGGCGCCATTTTCCACGGTCGAAAGACCTCTGACCAGAACATGTAATGCCCCTCAGCACGGGGCCAACGGGGATGGCTTGGCACCAGAGGATGGAACAGGGCCCTTTTGAGGATGATTCGCTGTGTGATAAAATCAGTTTTTTGCAGGTCATGCGCAGCCCCGAGAGTCCCTTTCCAATTCCCATAACGGGGGGAAAAAGGTGTGCGATAAAGTTCTTAGCAGGGTGGCAGAAGGAATGTCCTCTTCCATACTGTTAATGGGTCAGAGCTCCCCTTTTTTCTAGTATAAACACAGAAATTTCATTTTCTCTCCACAAGAAGAAGAAAAAATAATTTTGTTTGTTCATAACAGCATAACTGGTAGTTTCAGGAACATGTTGACACAATCATGAGGATCCATCAAATAACGGTAGGAAATTACATGCTTTTAGGAAGATGGGTCTCAGTATTTTAAATGTGTTTAAATAAAGAATGCATGTAGAACAACAATGTTGAAATTTAGCATCAATTTATTTTGGAAAAAAACAGTTAAAAACCATGGAACAAATGATAGTTTTATTATTTTACTCCTATTGTTTGTCGCATATCTGTACTGATAAATCACAGAATTTTAGCATTCTACTCTCAAGTAGCGATTAAAGTTCACCCTTTAAATCTGTGGGCTTTGAATCTGCAAATTCAATCATCCATGGATTGTCATGCCTCATATTGAATGACAGCAATGTGAATGTGGATATGATGAATATGGGGCAAAATCAAAGCCCTGTGGAGCCAAAGGGCCAGCTGTACAGTAAAAACACCAGTTCTTCCTAATGTGCAGATGGAATCTATTTTCTTGTAATTTGAATTGATTGGTTAGTGCTCTGGTCTCTGGAACAGCAGAAAACAGCCTTGTTCCATCCTCAATATGACATCCCTTTGGGTATTTAAAGATACCTATCATACCACTTCTCAGCTCCCTCAATTGTCCCTCATATGTTTTGGCTTCCAGACTTTTAATTATCTTGGTTACCTTTCTCAGGATATGTTTCAGCATACCAATGTCATTCTTGAAATCTGGCGTCCAATATTCCAGGTGAGGACTGACCAAAGCAGAAAAGAATGGAACTACTGCTTCTGTCTATGTTGATACAGCCTAGAATTGTGTTGTTTTCTTTGGCTGCTGCATCACACTGTTGACTTTTAGCTTGTCGTCTACTGAGACCGTTAGATCATTTTCACATACATTGCTTGCTAGCCAGGTGTCACCCATTCTTTATTGGTGGATTACATTTTTTCCTGCCTCAATGTGGACCTCATATTTATCACTGTAGAAGTTAACTTTGCTAGTTTTGACATAGGTCCCCCAATCTGTCTTGAACATTTTGAATTCTGAGTTTGTCCTTTAGGGTTTTGCTACTCTCTGATTAATTTGGTGTCACCTGCAAATTTAGTAAGCATGGCCTCTGTTTTATAATCCAAGGCCCCATTCCCACTATAAAAAGAATCGGATTGCTGAGTGAATTAAATGACCCTAGTTCCTATTTGAAACCGGTTCCTGTCGCGATGTGATCGAATTTGTCATGATGAAGCAAGGCAAAGGCAAAAGAACTGGTTTATCCAGACACCAGCTTAAAAGAGGTTCTTTTGAAAAAATGCTATTCCAAAGCTTGTCGAGAAAGTGGAAATGACAGATTGGAATCGCAGCATTCTTGAGGGGAGGGACTAATGGCAGAGGGGTGTTTAATATCCCTCTTCTTTTTTCTTTTTTCTTTTTTCTTTTTTTTGGAGATGTCATCCCCCCCCCCCCCCCGCTGTCTTGTTATTGTTGATGTGATATTTGGTTCCTTTTTTTAAAAACTAAGTGATGATGTGACAGAATGGTTTAGCTACTACTTGCAAAGGTGCTAAACCACTCTATCGCTTAATCGCTTAATTGTATTTACAAAAAAGAAAAGAAAACAAAACATGCCTTGTCCTACTTCTCACAGGCCTCTCTGGGTCCCGGTGCCCTCCATTTCTTCCTCCTCCTCCTCCTCATCTCCCTCTCCCTTCCTGGCCTGGCGATGTCCCTTCCCCAGCCCCAAGCTCCCTTCCCAGCCTTGCCTTCGTCTCATCCTCATCCTCTTCTCCACTCCCCCCCGCCTTGCCTTGCTCCATTGCCATCCTCCTTGTCACACTCTCTCAGCCTCCAACCCCCCCCCCATTTCCAAGCTGGGCTTACGTCCGATGATGACAGGGAGTTTAAAGCAGTGCTGCCAGTGGGAACCACAATCGCCTCAAAAAAACAAAAACAAAAACCCAATCACACTGGGTAAGGAAAAGAAACCCTTTCATAATGAGAACTAGGGGTCTTTTGAAATTGCTTTCCAAACTGGGGCAAGAGCAAATTACGAAGCGATTCATCCTGCCAGTGAGAATGACGCCCAAGCCATTTATAAAGATATTAAACATTTGGCCCTGGACAAATATTTTCAGAAAGTATACCTGCAATCCTTGAGCAAATGTGTGTATTCTTGTTTGGCAAGATTTAAAAGATGTATTCTATGTCATGTTTCATTTATTCAGCTGATACATAATGCAAAATATTTTCTTTGACATAGAGAAATCTTTATGCATCACTCTGATTGTCAAAACAATGCAACAGCGGCTATCTCTGTACACAGGCCTCAAAAAGTTACTTATTTTTGGACTACATCTTCTAGACTGCAAAAGCAGCATAGAGTAACTTTCCTGAGATTGCCACTATTGCCACTTAGTCTCAAGGAAAGTACTCTTCAATTTATTACAGAAATGATTAAGAGCAATACTTATGCCAGAACATACTGCTACCTTGTGTTTACCAGCCAGACACATCTTTCTTTTTTCATAAAGCTGGCACAGATAGTCTCTGCATGGACTCAAGGAGAATGAAAACTGTTCATACCCCATATTTAGCCCCATTTCCTGTAAAATAATAGGAGTTATTTATCACAAGCAGCCCCCACAACATGTGACCCACCATATCAAAAGCAACCTGTTTGCCTTGTTTGGTGGGTTGCCAGGCACTTGACAAAATCTTTGCACCCAGGTCAGGTGCAGAAAGCTACCTATGTGGTGTCTCCTTCAGGACAACAAAGATTCATTCCTCCTTAACTAAGGGGAAATCCTTCTGTAGGTCTGCTTCAGAAAACCAGCTAAGGAGCATCATCGAACCTTGTAAAAAACTTAAAGTCAGTAGTCAAGAGGTGATTCTACACTGTAAAAATAATGCAGTTTGATACCACTTTAAGTGCTGTAGCAACATCCTATGCAACCTGGAATTTATAGTTTTATAAGCTCTTTAGCCTTCTCTGCCAGAGTGCTAGTGCCTCACCAAACCACAATTGCAGGATTCAGCTGGATGGAGTCATCGTAGTTAAAGTGGTGTCAGTATAGATACACCCAAGGTTCAGCAAACAACACAGTTGCATTCTGTTCATATAGGAAAAGCAACAGAAAGAAGAAACTGATTTCTGGATTAACTCTAACTCTGGTTAACATAGTTGCTGCCATAATGGAGTACCTGGATTAGGTGCAACTGTAGAAGTTCTTCCTACATAAGGATGAGAGTCATGAGCCCTCCAGATGATGTTCGACTACACATCCCAGCAGCCCTAGCCAGCACAGCCAGTGGTAAAGAATGCTAGGAATTGCAGCCCAACAACATCTGGAAGGCTGCATGATTGTCACCCCTGAGCTACAGCAAGCACTAATAGGAAGTTGATCTTGTAGCATGCTCCTGAATACTCAACCCTAGTTAGAACAGTTATTTCCTTGCATGTTACATTTTGGGATCATATAAACTGCTGAAGCTTTTTAATATAAGATGTTTAAAAGCAGAATTAGCTCTGTTGTTTTTATTTTCAATGTTATGTGTCTTCAAGTCAACTCTGACTTATGGTGACCCATTTTTAGGATTTTATTGGCAAGATTTATTCAGAGTAGCTTTGCCACTACTTCCCTCTAAGGCTGAGAGAGCGTGACTTTTAAAGGTTTTTTTTAAAGTAGATGTTACTTTAATACATTTTGGGTAACAGTACATTATTTAAATGGATTATGAATAAAGCTCTAAATGTCTTCACCCTGATCTGTAATTTTATTTTTTTTCCAGGACTATTCAGTTTTCTCTTTTCTTACTGGATCACTTGACCAACATGGACTAGGTTCAGAAAATTTTGTTTTGCTTGGCATTGTTTTTCATCAAATTCTTAATTATCTTTTCAGGTCTAACATGTGTGTGCCAATGGTGTGAAAAAACAAACTTCACTTGTGAAACAGAGGGGGCCTGTTGGACTTCAGTCATGCTAACAAATGGTCGGCAAGAGGTAATAAAGGCATGTGTGACGCTACCACAGCTGAAGGCACAAATCTTCTGCCATAGCTCTAAGAACATAACCAGGACAGAATGCTGCTATACTGATTTCTGCAACAACATTACCATTCACTTGCCCACAGGTAAGAACTGCTTGGTAATGCAAGGAAATCAATTGTGACTGCAGTTTTCACATAACATAAACAGGTAACATAACCAGGAACCCTGGTGGTGCAGTGGTTAAAGGCTGTTACTGTATCCACAATGTTGTAAGTTCAATCCTAGAGGAGGGCTCCAAGGTCCACTCAGCCTTCCGTCCTTTCGTTGGTCAGTAAAATGAGTACCCAGATTGTTTGGGCAATTGGCTTACATATGGTAAACCATGCAGGGGTAGCTGTGTTGACCATTTGACAAATGCAAACAAAAATCCATCAGTGATATATTGTAAACCACTTAGGGAGTTCACTGATAAATGGTATAGAAATGTATTTGCTATAAATGTACTTGCTATAACTCTTACCTGCAAATAAGCTGAAGGTTTTTAAAGGAAGGCTTTTGAGAGTGTGCTCTATTCTTTTAGATGTAATTTTAATTGTACAGTGGGCCTTTCTTATCTCCCCTGCAGATGGCAAAATACTACTTTGATGGCAACTTTATTGTATTTTTATCTATGCTGTACTTTTTTAAATGTGTCAGCTGCATTGAGTCCCAATTTTGGGGAAACGGTTAAGGTAATAATAATAATAATAATAATAATAATATCATCATCATCATCAGGTCTGCCTTTTTTCATTTTCCACAATGTCACTGACATGTTGTTCCACTTCACTGTAAGAAAAAAAGAAAAACACACACAGAGAGACATAGTGTAAAATAAAACAAAATAGGCAATACAGATAATTGAATATACTAAAGATACAAAATATTAATTTGAAATTAGAAACATTTTGGAAAACAAAAACTTTTTCAATTTGGATTTAAAAACAGTGAGGGATTTTGCCCGGGTATTGGGCCAGATCTGTGTCTGGTCTTCCAGGATCCAGCCAAGTCTTGGCCCTGGTGTTTTGGCCTGTGTCATCCAAATATGACAACATGAGGTGGTGGTGGGGACCCTGGCTTTTCAGACTGTGCAAATAGCCTCAGAGAGTCATACAGAGCAAGCCTATGCCTGCTTTTGTTCAGAGCAAGGCCATTGGACTAAGTAGGGCTCATTGTCAGGAAAATGTAGATCAGGTTCCAGCCAAAGTCTAGTGAAAGAAGTAGAAACTACCTTAGGCAGATGGACTTTGCTGAAAAAGTATTCATTTTTTTAAAAGTTTATGTAGCTGCCATCTTGAGTCCTTACAGAACAGCGGGCTATAAGAAAACAACAACAACAACAACAACAATAATAATAATATAGTTCATGGAAGACAGAAGCAAGCCTGACCAGAACATGGAACATTTAGTTGAAGGACAATGATTGGCCATGTAAGCTAGGGATTC
Source organism: Sceloporus undulatus (assembly GCF_019175285.1). Lineage (NCBI taxonomy): Eukaryota > Metazoa > Chordata > Lepidosauria > Squamata > Phrynosomatidae > Sceloporus > Sceloporus undulatus. Next base: position 217,843,904 of record NC_056522.1, read on the forward strand.
TGGGATCATTATTATTATTATTTTCTTATATCCCACTTTTCTCCCAGTATAAGGACTCAAGGCGGTGAACAACTAAACTCACATGACCATTGGCCATGTGAGCTGGGGGAGTGTGGGAGGTATAGTTCAGAAAGTAACTCTTCTATGATCAGACAAGTACACACCCTTCCCCGTTTTGCATTGCTTACATAATCTCTCCTTGTTTGATTTTGCTGTTAATGTTTAATTATTTTTGGTTTTTTGTTTCAGTTTGAACTGTTGCTTGACAACAAGTGGGAAGGAAAGGGATAAGCATTTTTATTTTCATTTTACAAATACAAGGTCTGTAGCCTGCCTAGATTCTTTTGCCGATAGAATTAAAATATATTAGACCATAGAGGCATATTCTGTATTTAGGTTATAAACTGGATTGGTTCCCAAAGAGAATTAATTTAATCCTGGATTTTGATTTTCCTATTGGATAATCCTAGTCTAATGGTGATGTTCAGTGTGTTCAGAAGGCAGGGGATTTATTTATTTATTTTATATGCTGCCTTTCCCCCAAATTGGACCCAAGGCAGCTCACAAAGATAAAAAAAAACCCAAGAACCCCAAACTAAAAACCTTTAAAAACAGAATTAAAATATTACATAAATAAAACAGTTTTTCTGAAAAAAAGACAAGATCAGCCAATATGCATTGGTCAAGCTGTGTGGCCAGGTGCATGGATCCCCTGCATAGATTATCATGAAAAGTACACTGGAGAAATGGGAATGTCAATCCCATAATTTCTGTCAACATGCAGAGGCCAATGATATTTTAATTTGTGTGTGTGTCTCTGTGTGTGTGTGTGTGTGTGTGTGTGTATTTAATAAAAAGGCTCCCTTCGGAAACTGAAAGTGTGACCATAATGAAGAGAACAAATAGAAATACAAACTTGCACAAGGGAAATACAAGCAGACAAATGGGGTGATTTTGAGGAGCTTATTGTCAATAGCATGAACAACAATAAATAATCCTTTATGTGCTGTAATCCTTATGAACAATAATCCTTTGTGTTATGAGAAACAGGAAACTGGCTAGGAAGACAGTTGGACCACTGGATGACTTTGAGTGAGTTCATAGAATAGGAGACTGAAAAGATGGCAGAGAAGTTAAATGAATTATTTTCATCTGTCTTCATTGCAGAAGGCATGGGAGAGAAGCCTGTGCTTGAATTTACATGTTGAGGAAAGCTACATAGGGATGGCAAGAGATGAAGTGATCAACTTTATGGACAAAACTGAAAATTAGACAAATGATGAGGTCCAGATGGTTTCTCTCTGGACACCAATGTGAAATTCAAAATCTTTCAACAAAAATATGTAACATGTGCCAAAAGTGTCCTGTGTACCAGAGAAGTGAATAGTGGCCAATGTAATGCTAAGCTTTGCAGTATTCTTACTTAACATCTGTGCTGGAAAAATGTGTGCAAAGTGTTGTTAGGGACCAAATAATCAGGCAGATTAGGAAGATAAGTCCAGGAAAACATCACAAGCTCTACAAAGCTTAGATAAGTTTGGGAGGTTCAAGAAGCAGAGGATGACTCAGTAGACACTGTTTACTTGGATTTTTTTTAAAAAAAAGTATTTGGTGTTTCAAAGGCCTTTTGATCAAGGTTGTTCACCAAAGACTCTCCTGAGCAAATGTTGCAGTTATCTGATAAGACATTAGGTTTTCTCATGGAGTGGTGACTGATTAAAGAACAGGATGTAAATGGCAGGCATGAAAAGACAATAGAGGGATGAAAACAGTTAGACAGTTGGTGTTGGAACTGGTGTTTTAATTTTTGTAGTGGTTTGAGTGTTGAACTACGACTCTGGAGACTAGGGTTTGATTCCCGCTTGGCCATGTAAACTGGGTGACCTTGGGTGAGCTACATGCTCTCAGTCTCTAAGGATTGATTATTTATTTATTTATTTATTTATTTATTTATATAGCACTGTAAATTTAGGAAGGCTCTGGCAAACCTCCTTTGCCAAGTACACCCCATGATAAGTTTGCCTTAGGGTCACAATAAGTCAAAAATGACTTGAAGGCACATAACAATAACAAAAACGATCTAGCACTTAATGTGAGCAGTGAGATGGCTGAGATTGCTGACAGCAGGAAATAGATTAGGATTATTCAACCAAAATGAATTATGAACAGCTCCAGAAGGCTCTCCCCTAACTAAGGGAAGAGGCATTAAAATGGTGAATGCAGTTCAGTGTAAGCAAGTGTAAAATGTTACATGGTGGTGGGATCCCAGTATCACATCAAAGCTGATGGAATCTCAACTGGCACTGAAGGATCAAGAAAGAGATGTTGGTGTTCTAGTAGTCAGCATGGTGAATGTCCAGAATGTACTGCATCTGAATAAAGGGTCAATGCCAAATTGAGCATACATGGAAAAGGAATGAAAAAAAATTAAAATCGCTAAATCCATACATACAAAGCTCACGTTCAGCCCTACTTGGAACATGGTATACAGTTCCAGTCGTCATCTGTGAAAAATAATGTTATGGACCTGGAAAAGATACTAAAAAGAGCAACCAAAACAATTCTACTATTTGGGAAAGTTACAATGTTTGAGGCTGTTTAGCTTAGGGAAAAATATAAAGGAAAAGCATGATAGAGATGTATAAAGTTAGGTATGACATTCAGAAATTGGATAGGCAGAAATGTTTCCTCTCTAAACCTAAAATACGAACTCATGGAACTCGAGAAACCCTGTGCAAGCAGAAATAACTACCTCTTGACACAGAGCATCCGTAAAGTATGGAATTCACTTCTCCAGAGGCAGCCATCAGTGTGGACAACTTTTAAAAGGGGATTGGACACATTCATGGCAGATAAGGCTATAAAATGTTACCAGTCATGATAGCAATTATGAGCCATGTATCAATGGCTGTGAAATGAAAATCAAAAGGTAGTGCTGCAGTTATGTCCTACTTGCAAATTCCCCATAGGTATCTGACTGTGGCCTGATTCCCACTACCTTTTAAACCGGATCACACTTGATTGGTTCCCACTTGAAACGAATTGCTTGATAGAAGGGGGCCATGTGCTAGATCCATTTAACCCAGATCTTTTTGACGCTGTTTTTTTCCATGTCTTTTTGGATAAATTTGCCCTTTGACCAGCTGAAGCAGGTCCATTTTGAATAGATTTATTTGTGAATGTGAACCACAAGTGGGTTATTTTACAGGGAAAAAATGTGATCAGGACAAATGTAGTGTGAACCATGCTCCACTGTCGAATCAATCCATTGATTTGGATCACAAACCGATTTATTTGTACAGTGCTACCTCGGGTTACGAAATTAATTCGTTCCGCCGTTCCGTTCGTAACCCGATAATTTCGCAACCCGAAAAGGCTTTCCGTTAGCGCTGGAAAGCCGCTAGCCGCGCTTTGCGTTTGAATTTCACGTCGAAATAAATTTCGTAACCCGAAAAAAATATCGTAACCCGGAACAGTTTTTTCCAATCTAACTTTTTCGTATCCCGGAAATTTCGTAACATGATCATTTCGTATCCCGGGGCACCACTGTAAGTGGAAATGAGGCCTCTGTGAGCAGAATGATGGACTACAGAGCCTTTGGTCTGATCCAGCAACTCTATATGCTTAAGATGCAGGTTGTACTATTAAATTATGAAAATATACTGATGTTGCTTCCTTGCTTCTAAGATGTTGAACTAGTGAGATTCTATAATGTTTCTCAGTTTGCATTTTGATGATGGAACCATTATATTCACATATCCTCCAAATGTCCCAGTTTGGCAAGAATAGTCCTGATTTAACCCTCTGTTGTTTTATGCTGCTTTTAAAATGGCCCAGTTTCTTCTTTCCTTCTCCAATTTTTTTTCTTTATCCTCAGCTTATTTCAAGTGGTGCAAATTGAATTCAAAGTGCAAAAGTAGCTTGTATTCAGTAAACTCAGCAGAGTAGGGAGGAGGGGAGGGATGCCCTTCCCAGGAGGCTCAGGCAAAAGCCAACTGCTGCAGCCTCTCCTAGCTTTTGTGTTCTTCCCCATTAATAACTGTCACCCTCTTGACCACACTCTGATGTTCCTTGGCCACATCTGCCCTGGTTGTCATCTGTGAAATGTTGGAGGGTATGTATTTAGTCTTTAACTGATATTGTAGCCATCATAAAACACAAGGGGAAAGAGTCTCTGTAAAGGAGGAATGGGCAATCTGTGACCTTTGGCTTAATTTCAAAAGCTCTTTTGCAAGTGATCAGTTCAGACCTCTGGCAAGAGTGATTTCTCCCTTTTCCAGGACAGGGGTGAAATGGAAAGAGGGGTAGAAGGTGGGGGTGGGTCAGAAAGAAAGTCTGGGAAAAGAGGGTGGCAAAAGGATGGAGAATAGGGGTGGCCCCAGTCTCTGCTGCAGCTGGTCCCATCCACAAGTGGCATGTGGGCAATTACCCTTGTCACAAAAAGGTCATGTCAAAAGCAAGATTACCTCGCTGTGGAGGGAATGTATGGTAGTAAATATTTAGCTTCTGGAAGAATTGCAAAGGATATAACTCAAAAGGACATAAATCTGGAAGTGCAATAACTTACTGAACTTGTCAAAGTAAGTGTGCTTAACGCTGGGGTAAAACTGCCCTCAAATTAATGCAACAGTGTGTTGCATACTGACCTTTCTAGCATCAGAATTTATTCTGCTAAATGCTAATGCTATATATGATGGTGATATAATCCAGTAGCATTGAAATGTATGAGGAATTTTAAGCTGATAAAACAGTGTAAAAGATAAAGTAAAGGTAGTCCCTTGACATGAATATCTAGTTGTAACCAACTGTAGGGGGCTCATCTCCGTTACTAAGCCAAAGAGCCAGCGTTGTCTGAAGACAAATCCAGTGGTCATGTGGCCAGCATGACTGCACCGAATACTGTTATCTTCCCACCAAAGTGGTACTTATTTATCTACTTGCGTTTGCATGCTTTCTAACTCCTAGGTTGACAGAAGCTGGGACTAGTGACAGGAGCTCACCCCATCACACAGCACTCGGGCTTTGAACTGCCAACCTTCCAATAGTCAGAACTGGCATCTTAAATACTAAGCCACCACATCCCACTATAAAAGATACACTGATATAGCTGTGTGCAGGTGGCACTCTTTATTTGTAAATAAATGTTTTTTATCCACACCATTTACTCTCTGTACTGTTGATTACTCCTGCAGGTGTTTTACTGCAGAGGTTTTACCTTGTCAGTGTGCGATAGTAGATCTGGTGATGCTGGTGATGCATAGCATATCTTGTGACGTCTTTTAAACCACAGAGAGGCATCACTTAGTGGCAGAGGACAATTTGTATGTTGAAGGCCACAAACTAAATTCCTAGCATTTTGTTAACATAATACTTTAAAATGTTTTGTAAAGATGTCTGCTTGGAAGGCAGTTGCCAGTTAAATGCTTTGAAGTAGATGGGTTACTTGTCTTACATGACACAAAGCAGATTCTTAGAATTAGTGAGAGGCTGGTAACATTTATCTGCAGCTGGGGCACCTGACAGAATGTTGAGGACAGGATCACTTCCTACCATTCTCTATACAGAACTGCTACAGGTTGAGCATCTCTTATTTGGAATTCCAAAATCCAAATTACTCCAAAATTGTCCATGTGGATGGCTGAGATAGGAACACATTTGCTTTCTAATGGTTCAATGTACATCAATTTGGTTTCATGCACAAAATTGTTAAAAAATATTATGTAAACAAATAAAGGTGTATATGAAACATAAATGAATTTACATTTAGACATGGCTCCCACCTGGTAGATCTCTCTCTCCCCCCCCCCCCCCCTCTCTCTCTCTCTGTGTGTGTGTAGTGTGCCCTTGGTATCTGCTGGGGTTTGATTCCAGGACTCCCCGTAGATACCAAAATCTGTGGAAGCTCAAGTCCCTTTAAATATAATGGGAAGTAAAATGGTGTCCTTTACCTAAAATGGTAAAATCAAGCTTTGCTATTTAGAATTTGTATATATATTTTAATATTTTCAAGCTGTGGATGCTTGAATCCAAGGATAATGAATCCATGGATAAGGAGGGCTGACTATATATATATTCCAAAATTTGGAAAAAAAACCAAACGAAATCTAAAAACACTTCTGGTCCCAAGCATTTCAGATAAGGAAGACTTAACCTGTATGTTGATTTTCAGTAGGAATTGGTATCCACAGATATAACAACTGGGGTATAAGTTCATAGGCTACCAAAGTTTATATTATAGATTCAGGATGCCCAATATCCTGTGAAGATTCTATGAATGATGGATGCATCTGTATAAGGTTTTCATTTTATATTTCTACCTGGTTTTCATGCAGCAGGTTCTGAAATGTGACAGTAATGCTGGTTTAAGGGTGCCATTTGTCACATCAGATTCAGATTACTGCCTGTTAGCTGCATCTAAAGGCCATGATTATTTGTTCTCTGAGGCCTGTCATTGTGGGCCAGCTTTTGTAGTCAAACTGGATGGCTTGCATTACATGTTGATCCTAATAGAGCATTACCACCCAAAGAGTAAACAGGATTTCCCCAATCTGATTATAATAATGAGATGATTAGATGTGTAGCAAACTGTTGGCCTTCTTTCTGGTTTAGTGTTAATATGTTTTGAATTAGATCTTAGAAAAGAATGAGTAGTCTGACTAGCTGCTTACTGTCACAGTGGGAGTGAAGAGATGGGAGTCTAAAGCTGGATCTTCTGGCTGCCTAGTGCAATTAAGATGATATGTGAGACTTGTTCCTCCATTGCAGTACTCTGAACCCTTCAGTTTTCATAATGATGTTCAGCTGCCAGAGGTTCTAGGATTTCATTTGCTACAAGCACCCTATTGCACTAAACCACAACATTGCGTTGGTGCAGGACTAAGTGAATTTCATATAGGTGGCATGTAACAGCTACACTGACAACTGAGTCTGTGCTGGTGAAGGGTATAAAACTGCAGAGTGCTGCACTGTGATTTCTAACTGGGGCCCAATTGCACCAATATATTACTATTTGAAAAGAATATTTAAACACTGAGACATACTGTAGTTTAGCTTTATTTTAAATATCAGCTTAGATTTACCCAATCAGACTTTGGTAATATTACAGGTACAGGACACTATCAGCTAAGCTTCTAACCTGTCAAGTCCCAAAATGATTTTCCATCACCTATATATCAAATCATAATGTGAGAGACTTAAAACATCAAGGTGAGCATTTACATGGATGAGGGAAGTAATGACTCACTTTCCTATGTGTTTCAGACATGTGCTTACACCTCTCATAGGAATGAACAAGTCTATCAATTTCTATTTCTTATTTTACTAATTTCAAGAATATTTTATTCCATTGCTGCCTTCGTTTGCATTTTTTTAAAAAAAGTATATATGAAAATGCACAAACTTTTCATGTACATTTCTCATACTGTACATATTTTGTACAAAAGCCTGTCTAATAAAAGCATTTTTACAAATGTCTTTCCATACTACAATGCATTTAAAAATAATATTTCCATTGATATGTATATTCTTCTGTTTCCCATGAACGTGTGTGTGTGTGTGTGTGTGTGTGTGTGTGTGTGTATTCTCTGATTGGAGAACTGCACTACACAATTCAGAAATGTGAATATCTAAGTGTCATTGTTCTTCAATGCATGCATTAGCTCAGAACTTGGTAAACTCACATTTTGGGGCCAGAATTATGGATTCTGAAATGGCACATGAATAAGTCGAAGGTAGAATTTAGGAGCATATAACAATGGAAAACTATGCCAAAAAATTTAAAACATTCCAGTAGGCATAATTGTTTGTGCTCATGGTAAAGCCTGGATGTATAAGAGACTAGAGGGAGTTCGGTGCTACAAAGGACAGATTACACTCTTGTCTTTCACCAGGAAATGGTTCCTTTTTAAATAAGAGTTAATGTACAGTATTTGCCTTGCCCCATAGATAAGTTGACCCAGGGTTTTGGGGTCACTTTTTTGTGTAAAATTTATAGGCTTATATATATGAGTATGTACAGTATATATGGTCAACATTTCAAACACTGTTTAATTGTTTGAGTGAGCCCTGGCTCTTTAAATGTTGACGATCACTAATCCAAACTGATGGTGAAAATGTTTCATTAGCTGAATCCAGTCATTGCTCCAAACCACAGTTTAGATCCTGCAGCGTGGATCCTCTTTACAAATACTAAGGCATATGGTTAGAACTAATTGTCCGTTTTCATTTTTCACTTATTCATGGGCCATTTTTGTAACTCCCAACTCCATGGTACAGCAAGCCTTTGTTGAATAGCAGTGGTTTGAATTCAAACAATGATTTGAATTCAGGTTTAATGGCAAACTATGGTTACTATAACCAGCTTCAAACCATTGTTTGATATTCTCATTTGACAGCATCTTACAAAACATGCATTGCAAGCTAAACAATCAAAGGTGAATTATGAGCATTTGCTATGGAAGGATTCTAATCTCACTCCACAACAATTTAATTTGCCTGGTCAACCATTTTTTCAGCAGAGGGGATTGTGTATATGTGTGAGTAAAGGTAATCTTTATTTAAAGCTAAGTAAAATGTTCCCTTCTGATAAACTCATAGAACTTGAGATAGGCTTTGGCCTTTGTCCAAGCATAGCTAACCCCTCTTGGAGTGTTCTCATGACCAACATGTGAACAGTCTGCCTGTTTGTCACGAGAGTATTAGAAGCATATTGAAGTATTAGAAGTATATTAATAGTATATTGAAGTACACTGGAGAAGTATCAGGACTACAGTCAGTCCACATGATCTACAGATTCTTTATCCATGGATTTAACCATCCATGTTTTGAAAATATATATATTTTTAAAAATCCAAAAAGCAAACCTTGTTTTTGCCATTTGATATAAGGGATATCATTTTACTGTATCATAGTATATACTGGAACTTGAGCATCCATGGATTTTGGTATCCACAGGGAGTCCTGGAACCAAACCCCAATAGGATCAGGTCAGTCATCCCTCTTAACCAGTACTTCTGACTGGCACTGGCTGGATGTAAGTTGTGATCTGCTTTTCTGAGTGCATAGCTTGCAACATTAACTTGCAGCAATGTCAAAGTACTGTTGTTTTTCAAATTAACACACAACAAAGGGGGTATTGGGACTGTAGTATCTGTGGAGGGAAAATTTAAGCCTTCCCCGTTGTTATCCCATTAAAAATACATTTGTCATGCAAACAGCTGTAGGGGAAAATTCCTATTGGTTAGATGCGGTGTCAAACAAAATTGGGAAAAGGGGAAGGCATTTGAGGAGACTTATAGAAAAACTTCAGTGTGGGCTATTACAGCCTTTGTTCTTGGAAGACTTGTGTTTGCAACTTCATATGCATCAAACTACAACAGAGGTGGGAATTGTATGGCGGCCCTTCAGATGTTGTTGAACTGCAGCTCCCAGCATTCATTATGTTTGGTTATCCTGGGTAGGACTGCTGGGAGTTGCAGTTCAACAACACCTGGAGGGCTGTCCAGTTCTCATGCTGGTCTGCAGTGATGCCTTCTAGTTTTGTCCTGAAAGTGGAAGAAAATTACAGTAGTTTATTGTGCTTGGTGCTGCGCAGCTTAAACAGAGAGAGCGTTCTCTCAGCCTCACCAAGGTTGCCTCTACACTCCAAAAATAATGCAGTTTGACACTGCTTTAACTGCCATAGCTCAATGCTATAGAATCTTTGGATTTGTCATTTATTGTGGCACTAGAGCTCTCTGACATGGAAGGCTAAATATCTCACAAAACTACAAATCCCAGAATTACATAGCATTGAGCCATTGCAGTTAAAGCAGTGTCACACTGCATTATTTCTACAGTGCAGGTGCAGCCCAAGTCCCCAATAGGTAGAGTTGAGGGCCTTCAAATTTCAGATTATATGCTATATAATCAGCCATAAATAACTTCCTGTCCATTCTTTGTTGTTGTTGTTAACTTGAGTCAATCCCATGGGCCTGTGGAGTGACCCTGTGGATGAGCCATTTTGAAGTCTCCCTGTTGTCCATTGCTCTGCTAAGGTCCTGTAGATTCAAGCCTATGACCTCACTAATTGAGTCTATCCATCTAGCTTGTGGTTTTCCTCTCTTCCTACATCCCCCTACCTTTCCTAACATTATCGTCTTTTTTAATGAGTTGTGCCTTCTCATGATGTGACCACCGTATGACAGCCTCAGTTTCATCATCTTGGCTTCCAGGGAGATTTCGGGCTTGATCTGTTCAATGACCCACTTGTTTGTCTTTTTGGCTGTCCATGGTATGCTTAAGCACTCTTCTCCAGCACCACATCATAAATAAACTGATTTTCTTCTTATCGACTTTCTTCACTGTCCAGCTCTTGCACCCATACATGGAGATGGGGAATACAGTGGATTGGATGATTCCAACTTTTGTACTCAGTTGTATATCTTTACTCTTTAGGATCTTTTCTAGCTCTTTCATGGCTGCCCTTCCCATTCCTAGTTTTCTTGTGATTTCTTAACTGCTGTCTCCAGAGTAGAGAGCCAGAGTATTGTGGTGATTTGAACATTGAATTAGACTCTGGGAGACAAGGGTTCGAATTGCTCCTTAGCTGTGGAAACTGGGTGGCTTTGGGCAAGTCACATTCCCTGTCAACCTAAGGGGAAGGCAAAGCCAAACCTTTCTCTTGACAAGAAAAATCTATGATAGGGTTCTCATGAAAGCTTGAAGGCTTCAGAATCTACTTTGGTGGCAAACTGATGTACAATTACTCAGAAGTAAATCCCAGATCACAGTGGTGCTTAATTCTCAGTAAACTTGGATAGGTTTGCACTGGATCAGTTGTTACTTAGATCAATACACTTCTAGAGTCAAACCCAGGCCCTTCTTTAACACATGCATGTTAAAAGCAGTGTTTTGTACTAATGTGTGTGTTTTGCCCCTACTAACTGGAAATGAATTACTGCTGTGGTGCATTGCACTTAATTTACCTTGTTTTTGGAGCATTATTTTTTTGAATTGCTTAGCAACCAAATAACATAATCTTCCACTGCTAAAAAATGGTCTTCATTAGTCAGCAGGGTCAGCACTTCATATAGTACGTTGAATCCATCAGGCACTTGTCAGATTATTCAGTTGATTGCAAATTAATTGCTGAAAACCCTCTATTTTTGAACCATATGTAAGTGAATGATTTTAAATCCAGAGCTGCAAAACCTGTCTTATTTACTGCTGTCCATTAGTGGCTTCAGTTAGCGAACTGGAAGTCGATTTTACATTTCCAACAAGGGAACATCGTGATGGCACAATGAATCTTGTTTTGGTGAGGTTTGAATCACACCATAGATATTAATCTGAATGTACTATGTATTAATGTTTTTCTTGCATTTCCAACAGATTTTATGAGTTTTTGCTCCTCACACTTTGGGTGCCTCTGATGACTTGCCTCTGTGTGTCAGGGTGCAGGCTTTAAAAATAGGTTTTGTGTCCAATAAACAGAATGTTTTGTTTTCCAGGACTTCCTTGTGTTTTCTTCTTTTTCTTCTTTCCAGACAGAGGTTGTCATCTCTTGATCAAACTCCCAGAAGACTAATGTCTGAAATCTTGAATGCTTACTTGGAAATATAAGTTCAATAAAAATTAGTGGCACATGTTTCCAAGTACTGGGCTGTAGGAAGAAGCAAAGGTCAGATTTCTAACATAATGAAAAATGTAGTCCCCACTGGTTCAGCATTTGAGGGTATTCTAATTACAGCTGTGAGTTAAGATAAGTTGTGTTGAATCAGACCAATACTTCATATTGGCTAGAAACATGCCCCTATCATAATAATGCTGTCAGAAAGCCCACAAATAGGACATGAAAGCCTCCCAGCAAACAGTATTCAGAACAGTAAGTGACTGTGATCATGCAGGGTCAGTATACCTCTTATGACAAATAGCTACGAGGAACATAGGAAGCTACCTTACACTGATTCAGACCATTGGGCCATCTAACCCACCTAGACAGTGGCATCACTAGGAGAGGTGCTGGGGGTGCGGGCTGCACCAGGTGACACCATAAAGGGAGGGGCACCAGTTCTCCCCAAACACCTACCTTTTGGCAGAAATAGCTGTGGCATTCGCCTGCTTCCCTTTAAAATGCTTTAAGAGATGGTAGGAGTGGGGTGAAGCTCAGTGGAAGGAGAAAGGAGGAGCCCCAGAATTTTTAAAATTAAAATGTCAAATTCCTTTTTTTATTTTAATTTTTTAAAATGTTATTTTAAAATTTTCTTTAAAAACATATTTTAACCAAATGTTTACTATGTATATGTAAATACATATAGGTTGAGTGTATGATATTGCAATTTGAAGGTATAATTTTAATTTTGCTAGTTGTTTATGTCACACCTATTATTACATTCAGTGGCATATGAGAATTATGAATTATGAGTATCAATGCAAAAAAGCATGAGTAAGGATTCTGTATGGTGTAAAATGGAAGAAAGTCAATGGGGGAGGTGACACCCTGAGTTACCGCACCGGGTGACACTTATCCTAGAGATGCCGCTATACCTAGATAGGACAAATGTGTAGAGACATAGCAGTCTTTGTTACTGCTTGATCCAAACAATGTTTTTCTTGCTCCAGGATATTTTGGCCTTTCATCCTCCCATTTCCAAGTCTTCCGAATTATTTTTGCTCTTACCTCAGTCATGACTTAAAAACAACAATCCTATGAGTTCTTTTTATTTGTTTTTTTTTAACTAACATAGTGGTCAAGTACTATGGTCTGTGTGCTTGAAGTATTACACTCTCCTATTCCCTGTCACACACACACACATTTGAGTGCTGAGGGTTGACTGGGCCGTTTGGGTGGTGGGTAGGTGCTGGGAGTGGGCTCTTGAATATTGAAGAAGGTGATTGAAGGTCCCTTAGAAAAAGAGTTTTGGGGAGCAGAGGGAGTTGCTGCCTTCCTAGGGCTGGAAACAGTTTAGCACTAAGGCTAAAGAGTGTGGTTAAAACTTCTTTTTTTCTCTAAGTGAAAAGAGGCATATTGGGAGAGAGAACTGTTTGGGAAATCTGCAGGAAGTGACAGGAAGCAGCAGGGAGGGACATGGCATGATCCAGGGCAGCTTGGGACACATGACCAGTCTGAAGGAGACTTCTGTCTGGCGGTAACTCTCCATCAGGTGAGATCAGGAATGTTCTGAGTAGTATGTTTAGTATGTTGATCTCTGATAATCTCATTCTCTTACATAGACTTTTCTACTCTCCTTTAAAGCTACTCAAGATGGTGAGCATCAGCATATCTTCTGGCAACAAATCCCAAAATGATGTCATCTGTGAACACACTTGTCCCTCTCGATTTGTGGGGGATCCATTCTGGACCCCCTACCAATCGGAAATATCGCAGATATTCAAGCCGCATTAGTTATAATGGGGGTGCGCTCCTGTACATGTGCCCCGTTTTGACCCCCTGCTTGCTGTCCATGAAGGGGAGGGACGAGTATACTTAGTTTTTTCACTTTTGAACTCACAGCCAGATCGTTTTACTGAAGGAATTAGAAACAGTTCCATACCCTCCAGGGTTTCACAAATGAAAACCAGAACACATGTAGCCAAGCAACATTGGAGTGTGATCAAGAGGATAACAGTCACTAATGAGGAATATCATGCAAGATAGTGGTGGCTGTAGCAGTTGGCATTTGCCTGAGTCTACTGGTAAGGGCAAGACTGCCCTCTTCTCTTCTGCTGAGTTATATGAATGCAAACTACTTTTGCACATTGGATTCAATTTACAGCAATTAAAGAAAGCTGAGGACAAGGGGAAAGTGGGAGGAGGAGAGAAAAACATACATTTTAAAAGCAACTGGAAAAATAGGATGACAGAGGTTTAATTGGAAAGTATACGGTACTCTGTCTGCTTCTTCTACACAGTGCATTTTTAAAAGATAACTTCTCTTATGGTCCTTTTTTCCTAACCAAAAAAGTGAATTGCTTTGCCCAGTGGATTGGATCTAACCCACTAAGCTTCTCTGACCAATCGGTCTGATCTCCTGCTAGGCCACCCATCTTCCCATCCCCCCAAGTGGGAACAAGCCCTAAGAAGTGAGAAGGAGCTCATCATGATTAACTGTCAGCAATTCTCCAAAAATTTCACAGTCTTTGGTGAGAAACCTCAGTGATCTGATGATGCAGGAGGAGAGTCTTGCCTTTTCTTGCATTGCCAGCCTGTCCTAGCCCAATGAATGAGAAAGAAGGAGAAATAGAGGGTTTGCGTCATATACAGTGGATCCTTGTTATACACTGGGGTTTGGTTCCAAGATCCCCCATGGATAACAAAATCCGTGGATGCTCAAGTCCCAGTAAATATAATGACATAGCAAAATGGTGTCCCTTATAAAAAATGGAAAATCAAGGTTTGATATTTGAAATGTATACTTTTTTTGAACATTTTCAAACCATGAATGCTTGAATCCATGTATAAAAAAATCCATGTATAAGCAGGGCTGACTGTATGAGGATGTTTGAAGTCGTGTGTGCATGTATGTGTGTGACTATGGATCAATGAGTGTGTGTGCATCTATGAAAGAGAATGTGGGTTGCAGCTTTACTCAGTTTTTGATTTTGACATGCAGAAGGTTAACTGTAAGGGATGCAGCTCTTATACTATAAAAGGTTTTGCACCCTTGAATGATATTTTCCTAATAGGAAAAGTGCTTCATCCTAATAGGTAGATGAGTCTTGACACTGGCTAGAATAGATCTTGCCATAATCAATATACTGTACATTCCTTCCAATGGTGCATAGATGAAAATAGGGACACTTATGTATTTGTACCATTTAGTCTCATACCTTCAAGACCTAGCAATGCTTCCAGAATGATATATGGTAAGATCAATACTCCTCTGTTGCTTTTACTTGATCTTAGGAGTTTATCACACTAGTGAGATCCCATGGGAAAACAGGATTTAAAGGAGAGTTAAATTGGAGAAAACCCAGAAATGCCCGAAGTTTATCACATGACATCACTATTAATGTGAAATAACACGAAGTTAACCCAGAAGTTAAGTCCGAAAGTAAAAAGTTGCCGTTTACCCCCGGTTTAATTTCAGGTTAACTTTGCATCATTTCACTTTGGCAGCCATTACGTGTGATAAACTTCCTAAATTTGCAGGTTCTGTTTACATTCAAATTTAATTAAACTCTCATTTAAATCCCGTTTTCCTGTGGGATCTCGCTAGTGTGATAAAGCTCTTAGAATGGCTGTTGATATCACTGACCGTAGTATCCCCATGGATCAACTCTACAGATTGAGTGTTGACAACAATGGTTTATGTTATGAATCACATGGGCAAATAAGCAGTATGGAAATATTTCTAATGAATCATTAATACCAAGAATTGCTACTGCTTGAGCACTCTGCCTAGTTACTCATTGCCTGAAGTTTCTTCTCCATCTGCTGGACATTTTATTAATTTACTCAAGCACTTTGAATTCTGTCTAGAAATGGGTCCCTATAACCTGCTCCAGTGAGCAACCTGGCTGTGGCCCTTTGGAGCTGCTGGAGTTTCTGAACAATTTTCAATGGCTGTCCCGTGTTGCAGAGTGCTGCAGTAATCCAAACAGGATGCAATCAAGGCATATGTCATGGTAGCCAAATTTGAAATCATAAGGAATGGCTACAACTTGAACCCAGTGCATCACTAGGGTTTGGTCTCACCCAGTTCATATGCCTTGAAAGGCTTGCTGGGGGTGGTAGTGATGGCCTGCCCCCTCTCCTCCTCACTTTCCTCCCACTGCTTTGTTCACCTGCCCCCCTCTTTGTCCACTTGGCCATCTGCCACTAGAGCAGACCTGGAAAAGATTGTCAGGCAGCAGCGGCAGTCTACCTTGTCCAGCTGGGTTTGGGAAAGGAAGGAAAAAAGAAAAAAAAAAGAAAAAGAAAAAGGAAAAAGTGAGTCTTGGAAGGGAATGGGCTGGATAGGAGTTGAAGGCCTTCAAAGAGCCGAGGCCCTTTCAGAATGCCTTGTGTGGGGCTGCATGGAAGGAAAGTATGTGGAATTTTTCTGAGGATGGGGGTGCATTGTGATTCTATTCAGTGACTTCCCTCTTGATGATGATGACAACAGCTATATATTTCTTACTTGCTGTACTTATAGATCGAAGCAGGGAACAACAAATTAGAATCTAGCAACAAATAGACACCAGTGGTATGTGCAAATGTACAAAGTGTTGCAGTAAATAAGCAGCTGGTCCTGCCTTGACATCCATGTGTCTTCATCCTGCCAGAATTTCCTCACAATGAATATGGATACTATAGAAAAGTGAATTCTACCTTCGCAAACTTCCAAAAAAGAAGAAGTAGGAGTAGTAGCAGTGGTAGTTCACGCAGCAGGGCCGATGGTACAACGAGCTCAAACTGATGGCTTTATTCACAGATTTGTACATTAAATATATGAACTTGTTTTGTTGATTTTTCAGGTCAAGATACTTCAAGCAAAACTAAGCTGGGTCCTGTGGAGCTAACAGTGATTATAACCGTACCAGTATGTGTCTTGTGTATAGCTTTAATGGTGACTGTGTACACATGCCAAGGCCACAACTGTAAACTGAAGAAGAAAAAAAGGCCCAATATTGAAGAACCTCTCTCTGAATACAATCTGGTGAATCCAGGAAAAACCCTCAGAGACCTCATTTTTGATATGACAACATCAGGTTCTGGATCTGGTATGTGCTTGCATGCTGCAGAACTGGGGCTTGCATGAGTTCCATATCATATATTTGGTAAATGTATAATGCAGCCAAGGCAGTTTACAGTAAACACCTGTGTAACAGAAGCTCAGTATATACAAAAACATTGAAATCAATAAAATCAAAGCAGTCTTTAAAAATATATGTGAAGGAGAAGGGGATGTACAGCACTGATGTAGTGGTGTGTGCAATTTGTTAGAGCCTGTCATTCTGTTCCACTGAAAAAGGATGGGATCTAGCATAGACTTGTTTCTTCCTGTGTCATGTGACTCTGAAATCACTGAAAGAATTTCCTCCTGTGACAAAATTGCCTCATCTACTAGGAAAGAAAAATTAAATAGGCTAGTTTGTTTCCTTCCTTCCTTCCTTCCTTCCTTCCTTCCTTCCTTCCTTCCTCTGTGCTATCTTCATTTTAAAAAGGTCTCAAAGTGCTTTACAGTGGGCTGGGAGGCAATACATGAACATTTTAAATAAAATGAATAAAATAATAACTACACTATGGCCATAATAAAAAGCAGAAAATACCATACAAACAATAAAACATTTCATCATCATCACTGGAATCATTTAGGTGTGTGTTATTTTTTTAAAAATATCACTCAAAGTATTTGTAGATATTTTGTAAATATGTAATATAGTTAAAGTGGTTAACAATAAATATAATAGAAAGGAGGGAGCAAACTTGTTTTCTGCTGCTTCTGAGAACAGGACCGAGAACAATGGATGCAAACTGCAGGAAAAGAGATTCCACCTCAACATTAAGAGGAACTGACAATGAGGGCTGTTTGACAGTGGAACAAGCTTCCTTGGAGTATAGTGGAATCTCCTTCCTTAGAGGTCTTTAAACAGAGGCTGGATGGCCATCTGTCAGGGATGCTTTGATTTGGATTTCCTGCATGGCAGGGGGTTGAACTGGGTGGCCCTTGTGGTCTCTTCCAACTCTATGATTCTGTAATTCTATAAAAGCACAGTATAAAGTATTAATTGGATAATAAAGAAATTATTAATCTCAACAAACTGACACAGTAAAAACTTGAATGAAAGGGCACAGCCTTTATTGCCTTTCTAAATGTGAGTAGTGGCAGGATCAGGATAAAACCTCTGAGGAGGCTATTGTACAGGCTCAGTACCATAACATCAACTTTTCCCATATGCCACCCCATAAAGAAGAAGCAGAAAGCAGAAAGAAGGGCTTCAGCAGTGGAATGGAGTTTTCAGCTGGCTTTGTAAGGGAGAAGATGCCCTCTCCCACTTACACGCTTTGAGATGCCCTGACCCCATACTGTTTATAGATATTTAAAATTCAAATTCAGCATCATGAATTGAGTTTGGTCAGTATTGACCAGTTTCATTGATGCAAGTTCAGTATAATATAATTTGATCTTTTTTCTAGGACTGAGTAACATTTTTTTGTCTAGTCAAGGCCACGTGCAGTTGGTACACATGGAGGTAAAGGACAGGGTCAGAGCCAAAATAGAGTGGGCATTGCTATCTCTCTCTGTGGTCACCACCTATCTCTCCTTTTCTCTTTCTGTGTCCTCTTCTGCCAACTCTTTATCTCATTTGGCAATCTTCCTAACCATCTCTTCTCTCTGTCTCTCTCCCCCTTGCTTACTCTTACCAGAGATCTAACTATTATTATTATTTATTATTAACCTTTATTTATGAAGCGCTGTAAATTTACACAGCGCTGTACATGCAATCTTTTTAGTTAGACAGTTCCCTGCCCTCGGGCTTACAATCTAAACAGACATGACACAGAAGGAGAAGGGAGTGGTGGAGGGAGAGGGAAAGAGGTCCAGCAGTTCCTCTCAACCTCCGAGGCCTGGACCAAGGCAGATGGACTGGAGGGAGGGCTTGGCTTCAAAATGGAAGGTTAATCTTCATCCAGGGAAAATACATACTCTCAAGTAGGATAATACATATACAATACATAGCAATACAGGAAATGGTTTGATAAACAGGCACTAAAAAAACATCAGATGGTAAGCGAAAATTATGCAATGCCTGGGAAGGCTTCTCTGAACAGGATGGTTTTCAACTCCGTTTTGAAGCTGGTTAAAGAAGTGATGGCTCTTGCTTGTGGGGGAAGAAGGTTCCAGGAGTGAGGGGCAGCAAGTGAAAAGGGGTGAATCCGAGATGGGGCAGAGGAAATCCTGGGCTGAGACAGGAGCCCTTGACTACCAGACCGGAGGGCCCTGGTGGGAAGGTGAGGAGAAAGAAGGTCTGATAAGTAAGGAGGGGCCAGTCCATGGAGGTCTTTTTAGATCAGACCGTGAGCCTTTTAATAGGATGCTGGAGCCCCACAACTATTCTAAAACCAGAGAAATATTTATTGGTAATTATTCTGCCCCAGCTAGTTTCCATACCATTGTGAAGGGCAGCCCCTCCTTTGATACATTATGATTAACCAGCCTGGTGCTTGACTAGAGTATTACCAACTTCTTTCTTACCTACATTACCCAAGTTGGGTAAGAAGAAGTCCTGCTGCAGCAGTTCCCATGATGATCTAAGAAGAGGCTGCTCACTTGTGCTCCTGTTCATGAGATGTTGCAAGAGTTGTCCACAGTGGCAAACATACTTTTACCATATGAAAAATTGTATTACCTTGCTCTTAAATGCTACCTCAGATATACACCTGGCATTTATTTCTAACTATAACTTGGATTATAGGTAGCATCTCATCTATTAATGGTAGAAAAATGGTTTCGTGTATACAAAACAGTTGTGCCACATTTATAGCACTGAAACAAACAGGTTCCTTGAGTGTATCTACGCTGTAGAAGTAATGCGGTTTTATACCATTTTAACTGCCATGGCTCTATCCACCAGAATCCTTGGATTTGCAGTGTTGTGAGGTATCTGCACTCTTTAGCAGAGAAAGCTAAAGACTTTGTAAAAATACAAACCCCAGGGTTTCCTAAGATGGCACTACAACACTTAAAGTGGTGTCAAACTGCATTATTTCTGCAGTGTAGATGCATCCCTAATTTGTCACAAAGAATCAATATGGTGTATTGTCCAGAGCAGATGTGTAGTATTGTAGGTTTCTTGTTTGTTAGCTAAAATACATCTCCTGCTTGAAAAGTCTATAAATACAACATATATATGTATTTCATATAAGCTGTAACCAAGAATGCAAATGAAATGGTCTAACAGGTGTTCATGTTTCTTGGGCAGTACAAATACATGCCACTTAAATAGGCAACAAAAGAAATGAACATAAGCAGATGGTGTCTGCTTCTTAGAACCAATGTACTTTGTTGGAGAGATATTATTTGCCATGATAAAAACACCTTAAAAGCCCCTAACTTATAAACATTCCTGCCAGGTTCACTGATGGCTTTGGAAAGTTCATCTGCCTTCAGCATATTCTGTGTGTATCTCCACTGAGAAGTTACATTTGCCGGGGGAAAAACATTGCCTTCCCAGCAGTATCTGACCATAAGCCAAATATGGAAGAGGTTCATGATTATACAATTATAGCAACTGAAGTCTCTGCAGGATATCCAGGCTATTTTATGTACGTTTGTGAAAGACAAATATTTTTGCTTCAAAGGTCAGGGTTATGCTGACAATTTTTGGGTGTTTCCTGAGCCAAAAAGTTTAAAACTGTTTTGAAATAAGTGTAGACTGAGATTGATATTCTTGCTTAACACCATGTCTTGTGTGTCTTGAAGATAGGGCCTGAAATTTCATTTCATCTAGGCTGAATGCCCTGAAGCTTTGGCCTTACACCAATCTGCCAATTGTTGTTCTTAAAATAGACGGCAGCTTTATGGTTGTTGAGGTTGTTACTGCTGTTGTTGCTGCTGCTGCTGTATGTCTGCCTGCCTGCCTGCCTGCAAGTAATTTCTGATTTATGGAGACCCTAAGACAAACCTGTCTCCAGTGGCATCGGTAGAGTTGGCGTCACCTGATAACTCATGGTATCACCCTCTGCCATTGACTTCCTCCCATACCATACAGAATCTGTAATAATGTTTTTTATACTAATGTTACTCATAAATCGTAATTCCCATATATCACTGAATACCATGGTAATAGTTGTTACATAAACAATTAGCAAAATTAAAATTATGCCTTTAACTTAAAATATCATATGCAAAGCCTAAATGTATTTACATGTACATAGTTTCATGTGGTTAAAGTGAACATGCAGTATGGTGGGATGTTTTAAAAGAATTTTAATAAATAAATAAATAACATTTTGTAATTTTTTTAAAAAAAACTGGGACCTCTCTTTTCTCCTCCCACTGAGCCATACCCCCTCACACCATTTCTGTATTCACCTGTGTTTTAAAGGACACAGGTGAATACTATGGTCTGTTTCTGTCAAAAGGCACATCTTTCTACCCAAAGGCAGTGGTGTCAACCACACCACCTAGGGTGTCACCTGGTGCACCCTGAACTCCCCTCGTGACACCCCTGCACTTTTTCAGGATACTCCAGGCTTTTCTTCCACTCTCCAGTTTCTTTTTTCTTTTCCAGATGAAAGCCAGCGTCCTGTGGCTACTAACCATGCTCAGTCTTCATTGGGATTCTTGTGGATACTTTTTTTAACCCCCTCAAGCCTTTCCATTCATCAGTATCTCTGCTGTACTTCTGCAAGCCTCAGGGAATCACTGTACCTATAGGAGGCATAAAACTGGGTAGAAACCCAGGGCTCATTCCCACTTACCTTTTAAATCGCTGCTGAACTGAATCCTGGATCCGGTTCCAGCAGCGAGTGTGGTTCCACCTATGTTTGCGCCAGGTCAGGCCTGAGGGGGGGGGGAACCCAGCATCTTTTTGATGCAGGTTAAATAGGTGAAAACCATGCACCCCCTTTCCGAATTGGTTTAGCAATTTGGATTAAGTGGGGACCATGGTGGTTTAAACCGGATCGTGATTTGACATGATCTGATTTAAACCATAGTTGGAATGAGCCCCCAGTTCTATATGACGAGCGCTTTCCTGTTATTTTAACATGATGTGAATTTTACAGATCATAGTTGTTTTCTGTAGTTAAATAGCAAATATTGCAGAATACTGATATTTCTTAAGTTTTAAAGAAATTTAAAATAATGACTGCTGCATTATACAAATGCCTGTATTTCTGTTGTCAGGTTTACCTCTGCTTGTACAAAGAACAATTGCCAGGACTATCGTACTTCAAGAGCTAGTAGGAAAAGGTCGATTTGGTGAAGTCTGGCGTGGAAAATGGTGTGGTGAAGATGTAGCTGTGAAGATCTTCTCCTCAAGAGACGAGAGGTCTTGGTTTCGTGAAGCAGAAATCTATCAGACAATCATGCTGAGGCATGAAAATATCTTGGGGTTTATTGCTGCTGATAACAAGGGTATAGTACTTCCAAACAGTTTCACAATGTTTGTCCTCCGCTGGATTTGCCTGGTGGAATTCATGAGCGCCCATTTGAGGGGGAGGAGGTTTATGGAAAAATATTGAGATGTGTTATTCTACTTGTAGAACAGATGAGGAAAGCCTGATTTATGATTATCCGGATTTAGTGAAGAAAGAAATGTTGCATTCTGTGGTACTGCAGTGAACTCTTCAAGGTTGACCCTAACATTAAGCAGAATCAGGCAACCATTTAAAGGGAGCAAAAGGATAACCTCCTGAACTCCTTGGTGTTTCTATCTGGGGATGGAGCTCTGTTTGTTACATAGTCTGTCCCAAACCAGTTAAACTACTCTGCTCCCTCAAGTATGGAAGATACTATTACACCATCATGTTGTAGTTGTCAAGGCGAGCTGACTTCCTCATAGGGAATGGAGGAGAAGTGCCATTTTCTTCTTTGTCTGAGATGACAAAATGTCTGCTGCTTGTATTGTCAGGACTCTCATATGATACTGATGGAAGCCTCTTCTGGGTTTTTGTCACCAATTGGGCATTGCATGGTCACCAGAGAGAAAATTTACTCTGGTTCTGTTCAAGAGAGATCCATCTGCTGCTCTAGGAGCTAGAACATGTTTGCTATTCCTTTTTTCTATGTTGCCTCATGCCAATCCTTCCTCCCTGAAGTAGTGGCCTTAGCACTGATTTTGGTATTGTATTCTATTAATTCATTGCACCCTTTTCCTATGAGGTGCCCAGGGAAATGTACAATAAAAAAATTTAACATTTCACCTAAAATTAATGGACTCAGGAGAAACTGTAATGATAATACAAAAATGGCAAAAATTATTAATGAGGAAGAACACACAAGCTAGGCGATGCTGCAGCAGTTTGCTGTTGTCTAAGCCTCTTGGGAAGGACAAGATTCCATTGCCTCCTCTCCTCTCTCCACTGTTAAGTGAATGCAAACTATGGGCCCATACAGAAAGGCCAAAATAAAGCTGCTTCAGGTCACTTTGGAGGTATGGTGTTTAAATGATACACACATCTTAAGAGTCTGGAAGCCACACCATAGTCACACTCCAGTCCTTAGGACCGGAGAATGGCTTTGGTGTGGCTTCCAGACTCTTAGGATGCATGCATCATTTAAACACCATACCTCCAAAGTGATCTGAAGCACCTTTACTTTGGCCTGCCTGTATGGGGCCTATGTTTGCACTTTGAACTTATTCATTCCCACTCATTCCTACTATCGTTTAAACCGGATTGTTACGATCTGGTTTAAACATGTATGGTGTCCACTTAATCCGAATTCCTGAAATTATTTGGAAAGGGGGGGGCATGCTTCAAAAAGACACTGATTTTTCCCACTCCTTTTGGGCTGAATCGATATATTTTAAAATAAATTCATTCAGCCCACATAGGAACTATGTGGATTCGAATCCGCTCCTGATGGGGGGCAGCTGCAATGGTGCTGGCCTTCTCCCATCACCAGCCTCTCTCCATCCCTGGACAGTCCATCCCTGGCTTCTGTCTTCGGCCTTCTCCCGTCCCCTGCCTCCTTCAACTTCCTGGCTTCCCCAGCCTTGTCGCCGGCTTCCCTGTGGCCTCCTTCCCTTCCTGGCTTTCCTGGCGTAGTCCCTGGCTTCCCCAGCCCCTGGTTTGACGGAGCAGCTTCAGTTGCAGTGTTACCAATCACCCTTGAAGGAAATCCCTGATTGGTTTCCTGGAATGCCCCCAAATTTCCCAGAATGGGGGCAGGACTTCTGGGATGGGGTGGGACTTCTGGATCGGGGTCAGACCTCCAGGTTGAAGTGGGGCGCAAGGCACTATGGGAAGGCTAAAGGGGGCAGGACATCTGGGATGAGAGGTATGCCAGGAGGTTTTTTGGGGGGGGGGGGAAGGTATTTTTTGGGCAGGAAGGTATGTTTGGGCGGGAAGGTTGAATTTCTCTAAAGGCTGAATTTCCTTGAATCTTCCTGGAAATTTTCCAAACACAGAAATGACATGGAAAGGTTTTAAAATTCCCTTCTGGGAAATTTCCCGAAAATTGGCAACACTGTTCACTCGGTGCAAACGTGGTGTGAACCATGCCCAGAGGCAAACCAAATCATAGATTCGGTTTGGAAACCAAAATAAGTGGTAAGTGGGAATGAAGCACTGCAACTGAAGTACACTAAGGACAAAGTGTGTGTGTGGGTGTGTGTGTGTGTGTGTGTAGAAATGTGGACATTTTAAAAACAACTGAAAAGTGGGATGACAGAAGACTGCTGGAAGGTGTAAGATCAAGTCCTGTTGAAGGCTTAATACAGTGGACCCTTGTTATATGCTGGGGTTTGGTTCCAAAATCCTCCGTGTATAACAAAATTTGTGGATGCTCAAGTCCCATTAAATATAATGACATAGCAAAATGGTGTCCCTTATAAAAAAATGGAAAATCATGGTTTGATATTTGAAATTTATACTTTTGTTGAACATTTGCAAACCATGTATGCTTGAATCTGTGTATAAAAAATCTCTGTATAAGAAGGGCCGACTGTAATATAGGTGAGCTGTGGGTAGATCAAGTCCAACTTAACACTTCCTATCTTTTTAATGTATTGATTTTTACCCATAATTCAGTAAGTGAGAAGAACATTGCAGCTTCATTCTGACATAATTTATGCATCCATATAAACATACTGTGTTACTAGTATTACTGTATACTGACAACACTCCTTTGAGGAAATAAGGTTTTGGGTTTTTTTTTTGCAAATTTAATGTAATGGTTGAATTGTTGAGCCTTTTGTGCTGTTCTACTCCTACATGGTAATAATGTAAATATGTGTCTTTCTGCAGACAATGGTACTTGGACTCAGCTGTGGCTTGTATCTGAATACTATGAGCAAGGCTCATTGTTTGACTACTTAAACAGCAACACTGTCACGGCTGATGGGATGATTAAATTGACCTTCTCCATAGCAAGTGGCCTTGCACACCTTCACATGGAGATTGTTGGCACACAAGGTAGAGGCTGTTTCGTACAGATGTTTCCACCATAAATTCACTGTAGATGGGAGCAGAAAATGACTTGAATGGATGACAGGGAGCTATTTAGATTGCAAAGTTTTGTTGTTGCTAACTGCTGCCAAGTTGCTTTGACTTATGTTGACTTTCTAAATTAGAGACCTCCAATCACCCTGTCACCAATAGGCCTGCTCAGGTCTTACAGACTCTAGGCCTTGGCTTTCTTGATTGAGTCAATTGTTCTGGAATGTGCACTTCCTCTTTTCCTACTGCCTCCTACTTTACCAAGCATTATTGTCTTTTCTAGTGAGTCATGTTTTCTCATGATGTATCCAAAGTATGTCAGTTTCAGTTTAGTTATCCTGGCTTCTTGGGATAGTTCAAGCTTAATTTGCCCTAGGACCTATTTACAGTTAGCCTGCTGTATACATGGATTCAGTATCTATGGGTTCCACCATCCATGGCTTTAAAATGTTCAGACAAAAAAATCCAAAAAGCATATATTCATTCTGACATTTTTTGTAAGGGACACCATTTAACTATGCCTTTTTTACAATGGGACTTGAGCATCCATGGATTTTGGTATCCATGGGGGGTCCTGGAACCAACCCTCACCGGCTACCAAGAGCCCACTGTATTTGTCTTCTTAGCAGTCCACAATATCCATAAGAACTCTTCTCCTGTACCTGATTTCAAATGGGTTGATCTTCCTATCAACTTTCCTCATTGTCCAGCTTTCACAGCCAAACATAGAAATTGGGAATACTATACCAAAAACCATCCTGACTTTAGTATTCAATGATATATTTTTTCACTTCAGGATCTTGTCAGGTTCCTTCACAGTTGCCTTGCAAGTTCAAGTTCTCTTCTGATTTCTTGACTTCAGTCTCTCCTCTAATTAATTATTGAGCCAAAGTTTGGAATATCTTGAACTATTTCAATGTCATTATAATCTACTTTGAAATTCTGCATATTAGCTGTGGTCATTATTTTTGTTTCAGTTTTAAACTTGCCTGTGTACTTTCTGTCTTGACTTTTTTCATAATCATCCCAAGTCTTTGTAGTTTTCAGTTTGTAATATGGTGTCATCTGCATCTCTTGATTATTAATGTTCCTTCCTCCAATTTTCACTCCTCTTTCTTCCATATCTAATCCTTCTTTATGTACAATACGTTCATCATACAAGTTAAACAGATAAAGTGATAAAATGCAGTCCTGTCTGACTCATTTGCCAATCGGAAACCATTCCATTTCTCCATATTCTGCCCTAACAGTAGCCTTTTGTCCTGAGTGCACGTTATGTATCAGGACATTTGAATGTTGTGGCATACCCATTTCTTTAAAAGTGATCCATAGGCTTTTATGATTTACAGTGGACCCTTGTTATACGATGGGGTTTGGTTCCAAAATCCCCCATGTATAACAAAATTCGTGGATGCTCAAGTCCCATTAAATTTAATGACATAGCAAAATGGTGTCCCTTATAAAAAAATGGAAAGACAAGGTTTGATATTTGAAATTTATACTTTTTTTGAACATTTTGAATGTATGCTTGAATCTGCGTATAAAAAATCTGTGTATAAGAAGGGCCAACTGTACATTCAAATGATGCTATAATCAGCACAGGCTGATTTTCTTTTCAAATGCCAAATTGTTTGACATGCTGTATTACCCAACATATGTTTATCATATGGTCCCTAGTTTACACAATATTTAATTAATTTCATTCATTTCTTAATGAAGCTGGGACCAGTTTCCATTGGGTTTAGCAAATCCAAAAATTAAGGCAAGCTGTGCTGATCCAGATCAGAAAAAAAATTCTTCTAGGAGTTTTCATGAGTATGACTTTTGGAAAAAGAGATCTTTATTGCCTATTCGTCACTACTTTTGATTACAAAAGGCATAGTTCATAACAATGTCATGTTCTTGGAAGATCTTCCCCACTTCTCACTACTTCAGCTGCTATGAAGAATATAGCTAAACTTGGAGGGACAATGAAGTTATGGAATAGTGGCAACATAACAGTGACTGGTGGTTACCAGCGATTCTGTGCGCTCTGGCTATATTACATCACTGAACAGCATCACAGAGAGATTTGGGGGAAAGCACTCCATTGTCTTGGCTGGGATCAAGTGGTATTTCCTGTGCTTACCACCCCAGGAGTTAATGTATCTGGAACTGCATAAGGAATTTGTGCCTAAATTCACCTGGCTTTTTGGTTCATGTCTATAATTTTTTCCTCTTCTGTGTTTCATTTAATAGAATGTAAAACTATGGACAGGGATTGTGTTGTTGTTTTACACTTTGTACACTGCCTGGAAAACTGTAAGCACTTCTTAGTAACTAATAGTAACTTTGGAGCTATACAGAGTGTTCTCATGCCACATCCCAATCCAGCCTCTGGAAAGTGCAAAAAGGAGCCACAAAAAGCAGCTCCTTTTTGTGCCCTCCAAGAGGCAACATAGCTATGGTGGTGCAGCTTTATGATGCCCCTATTATTATTATTATTATTATTATTATTATTATTATTATTATTATTAACCTTTATTTTGAAGCGCTGTAAATTTACACAGCGCTGTACATGCAATCTTTTTAGTTAGACGGTTCCCTGCCCTCAGGCTTACAATCTAAAAAGACATGACTCAGAAGGAGAAGGGAGTGGTGGCGGGAAAGGGTAAGAGGTCCAGCAGTTCCTCTCAACCTCCGAGGCCTGGACCAAGGCTGATGGACTGAAGGGAGGGCTTGGCTTCAAAATGGAAGGTTAATCATTATCCAGGGAAAATACATACTCACAAGTAGGATAATACATATACAGAACATAGCAATACAGGAAATGGATCGATAAACAGCCAACAACAGAACATCAGATAGTAAGCGACAATTATGCGATGCCTGGGAAGGCTTCTCTGAATAGGATGGTTTTCAACTCCGTTTTGAAGCTGGTTAAAGAAGTGATGACTCTTGCTTGTGGAGGAAGAAGGTTGCAATTTCATTGAGCCAAGGCAGTATATGTGGGATTGTCCTTATTTTGCTATCATGGACACCATTTAAGGTAGATTTTGTTGACAGTAAGCTGGCCCAGGATCAGTGAGGCTGCAATCTGACAGACCAAGGTGGTGATGGTGGAGTGCAATCCCCATGGTCGCGCAACATTGCTTCTCATCATTGTCCATTTTTTGGCATTCATAATACCATCCCTAAAGAGGAGGATTCTTTGCCCTCCTCTGGGTTGGTTTAGACCTTTAATTAACAAGTAACTAAAATGGAAGTTAAATTCCAGTTCATTTCCTGCATAAATAAAGGGCCTCCTCTGTCTAAGACTACTTGGAAACATAACAAAATTGGAGTGTTTTGAATGGGATTTTAAAAAAATATATCCTAGGATGGGGAGCACACTGTGGTGCTGGGGGACCTCTTTACACCAGCAAGTACTCACTTTTTCTATACACATTTATTGGGGCATAAATCCCATTGTATTCAATAGGAATTACTCCAGAGTAGATATTCATAGAATGACACTGTAAATAAGAATCGTGGCTGAATGCAATTTGAATCTTGGGAATCTAACATTGAATATTCTGTTCACTGCATCATTGTGCATCATTTTATAAGCATAAGGTTCTCTTAAAAGGTATAAAATAATGTTTTTAAAAAAACTAATGAGAGACATTTTTTTAAAGTTGTATGCACTTTGGTTTTAGTTTCACCAAAGGATGTGCATGAATTGCAAAATACATCCAGAAGCTATGTGCTTACAAGAATTTGCTGCACCAGTAGAAAATGGAAAAATAAATATAGACATGGCACATGGTCACATTTGAAGATGCTTTATATATTGGTATCGATTAAGCTGGAGAAGAAAGTTGAAGGAAATAAAGTTGTATGTTAAATCAAGATAGCTGAGGAAGTACTGTGAAAAGGTGTTTTTGAAATTTCTGGTGTTTTCTTTCCCTAACTCCCTTCCCCTACACTCACACACAATATTTTTGCTAAATAGATTAACACACTGGAAGACATTTTGAACTTAACATATTTTATATTTTGCAGGCAAGCCAGCAATTTCACACAGAGATCTGAAATCTAAAAACATTTTAGTCAAAAGGAATGAAACCTGTGCCATTGCTGACCTGGGTCTGGCTGTGAAGCATGATTCTGTGTTAAACACAATAGATATACCTCAGAATCCAAGAGTGGGGACCAAGAGGTAAAGCAGTATGTTTCTCAGTCCAGCAGAGTAATATTTTCCCTTTTAAATTTTTGTGTCTAACATGTTTGATCTAAAAACGAAAGTTGTGTTTAACTAAATCTCTCCCTCCCTCCATCAGAGATAGTTCATGACTCTTATGAAAGATGGTGAAAATGTTTCAGAGTCCTATTGCGCTCACTCTGATTTGGCTTTCTGCCATCATCATATAGTACAAGTCTGAACATCTCCATAGGCAGGAAAATGTCACTAGAAAATAAATGTATGAGAATCAAGATCCCAATGACTGTTACATGTGATCCTTCAGATGTTGCTTTTGTATTACTCAAAGTCTATTGTTATGTTCCCGGATGGTTGGGTGCCTCAGTATGAGACAAGACACTACGTTAAACATTTTCTTTGCTGTTTCATGTTAACATTTCATTCTTTCTTTCTCTCTTTTAAAATAGTCAGTAGACAATGGAGCAATCAGGATTGAGTGTACTTGGGGTTTACCCTTTCCCCTGCACTCATGTACCAATGCGCCTTCCTCCAAAGTCTCTGGAGGGAAACTGAAATTTGTGCTTTGCTTTTGAGACAAACTGCAGCTTCATGGATATCATTTTCATTGGAAGTGTAGAATGAAGTTTAAAACATTACCGTAACCCCTTCCTTCTTGTCATAATCTTGAATATGATCACCCCTCTCTGTCATATTCATAATCACTGCTATCCTGCCTTTCCCCTAAAACCAGAACTCCATGTGGCATCAAGACTAAAATAAATACAGTAGTGTATAGTTAAAAACCTAGAAATGAGCAATCTTAAAATATAATTTGGCCCCTTACCTGAGTGGTGCCTGTAGCAACAATTCTAGAGTGGGGGCCATCATCTGCCCTCCCAGAAAAAGGAAGGAAAAGTGAGGGAGGAAAAGAAAAATCAAGAGATGGAAGAGGGGGCATAATAGGTCTTTATAGATCATCACCAGCACTTTTAACTGTGCCCAGAAACAGCGTCTGTACCAGTCAAGCTGTTGTAGAAAGGAAGCGGTATTCTTTATTTATTTATTTTCGTGTGTGTGTGTGTGTGTGTGTGTATGTATTATATAAATATTATTTATTTTCATTTCTATGCTGCCTTTTTCCCAGAAAGGGACCCAGGGCAGCTCACAAGGGAAACCATTTATAAACTTTACAATAAAAATTTTCAAAAAAATTAAAATTACCTAAAAACAGTATAAAATTTATGACATAAATCTTTATCCTTCTCATAATCTGGTAGTAAGGGCATAAAACTCACATCCTACAAAAACCAAAAAACAAACAAACATGAAAATCCAAACTGTGGATTAATGTCATATGTGATTCCCTCTGCCCCCTTACCATTTGGTACAAATGCATCCTTACCTTTGCTTTAAAGCTAATTGATCTTAATGAATCCTTTGTGATACAGGGTGTATACATGCCACACAGTTATAACACTTTGATACCACTTTAATTTCCATGGCTCAGTCTTATGGAATCTTGGAAGCTTTGGTTTGGTGAGGTACATGGAATTACCTGCCAGAGAGCTTTAATGCAGGATTCCATTGGATGGAGCCATAATAGTTAAACTGTTATCAAACTATGGTAACTGTGCAATGTGGATAATAATTAGTGGAGAATGAACAAGCTGTGCCTGCCTATGAAAGAACAGTCTGTTCTGACCAGACTGAGAGCCTGTTTCCTTAATTTGTGTCTATTCAGTCTGTACACATTAATTACATATAAAGAGCTGAAGTCCAGTGTCCAGGAGGTTTTTGGCAAGACATTTGAACTGTGTCTTGACTCCTTTCTCCCAGGAAATTCAAGTTCATAAAGCAATACAAGTGAATACATAACACATTTACAGTCATTTTTTTAAAAATTGTCATTCCTTCATTTTAATCTTTGTTAGCTGTGATTGTTCCTGCTCTGGTAAATCCCTAAATTTAATTTTTCCTGTATTTGGAAGGTACATGGCTCCAGAAATACTCGATGACACAATGAACATGAATATCTTTGAATCTTTCAAGCGGGCGGATATCTACTCTCTTGGGCTAGTGTACTGGGAGATATCCCGAAGATGTTCAGTTGGAGGTATAATCTGTCTCTGTTGTTGTTGTTGTTATTGTTGTTGTGTGCCTTCAAGTTGTTCCTAACGTATCATGGCCCAAGGTTATCTTGGGGTTTTCTTGACAGAGTTTGTTCAGAAAGGTTTTTGACTTTGCCTTCTCTGAGGCTGAGAGCATGTGAGTTGCCCAAGATCATCCAGTGGGTTTCATAGCTGAGCTGGGAATCAAACTCTGATCTTCAGAGTTGTAGTCCAACACTCAAAACACTACACCATGTTGGCTCTCTGTCTCTTCCATTAAAACTACAATAAATTTGACTGAACATTCATCCATCACTGCATTTTAAATTCATTCTGCATCTAATGAAAGAATGTGTTCTGTGCCTTCATGTTATTTTCGACTTATGGAAGGCCTGTCATGGGGTTTTATTGGCAAAATTTGTTCAAAGGGCATTTGTCATTGCCGTCCTCTCAGGCTGAGAGAATGTGACCTGTCCAAGGTCATCCAGTGGGTTTCCATGGCTGAGCAGGGATTTGGACCCTAATTGCCAGAGTTGTAGTGTAACACTAAAACCACAACACCAAGCTGCCTGGATAGCAAAAGAAATGTGTTTCAGAATGTATTGAACTTACTTGTTTATCTGAAAATGTATAAGTAGATTTTTTCCTCCAAAAAGAAGACAACTAAATTCCAAGAGGAGTTGGCTGTGAACAAAACCACCAAGACATCTAATTTATTTAACCTGCTAAATTGGTTTACCAATCGGTTTAAATTAAAGATAGCTTACCAAATACAACAACTTCATTGTCAGTGTAATTAAAACAAAATTGTTTCTTTTGCTAAAACATAGCTAGGAGATTCATCTGCTTCTTAAGATCAGCACTAGTTCAAGATAATACTGTATATATGATACCTTGTAGAGTTAACATTGGCTCAGAAATAAACCTCTTGCTTGGTTCTATGAGACCTTAGCCTAAGTGCTGGATCTTTGCCTACCCATAGAGGTGACAGGAGCAGTTACAACCAGTGCACAAGTCTGGTCTGTAAAGAGCTCAGAAAACTTTATATCTCTCACTATCTCTATAGACTACAGTTCCTCAAATTCTGGGAGCTATAGTCCCCCCACCAAAAAACCCACCCCTTTTTCAAATACTGTGTACACTATTGGCTTTCCAGGTTTTAGAGGCAGGATCACTAGCTGGGGGGGGGGGGGAGACCAATCAGTTCCAGGAATTTTTTCATGCTACAGCCTTAGATTTTAAAATTAAGATTAAAGTTAAGATTTTAAAAAGTAAGATTTTGAATGATAATACAGGTTGAGTCTCCCTTTTCCAGAATTCTGAAATCCAAAATATTTCAAAATCCAAAATTGTCCACATGGGTGGCTGAGATAGTGACACCTTTGCTTTCTGTACGCAAACTTTATATCATGAACAACATTATTTTAAAAAATACTCTGTGTAAAATTATCTTCAGGCTGTTTGTATAAGGTGCATCCATGAATTTCAAGTTTAGACTTGGGTCCTATCTCCAGGATTTCTCATGATGTATATGCAAATATTCCAAATTTCAAAAAACTCTGAAATCCAAAAATTATCTAGTCCTAAGCATTTTGGATAAGGGAGGCTCAACATTTTTTAATACAGATGTAAGAATTTTGACTTTTTATATCTGGAACAAACTTCCAAAATAAAAAAAACATGTATTTTTTAAGGATGCTGCTTTACTGTGAAGTCGAAGGCTTTCATGGCTGGCATCCATGGTTTTTTGTGGGTTTTTCGGGCTATGTGGCCTTGTTCTAGAAGAGTTTATTCCTGACGTTTTGCCAGCATCTGTTTCTGTCATCTTCAGAGAATGCTGAATGCATTCTCTGAAGATGCCAGCCACAGATGCTGCTGAAACGTCAGGAACAAACTCTTCTAGAACATGCCCACATAGCCTGAAAACTCCACAAAAAGCTGCTTTATTCATTATATGTTTTGGATGTCAAATTAAATGGTTGGGTTAAAATCTGTGGTTGATATCTTGTTGAATCTTTACAAGAACATAAGGTAGACCTATGCTCTCATAACTTTTGGGATTCATTGATATGGTCATTACAAACATGCCCCGCATCTACCTCTTAAGCCAGATAGCATCCCAACTGAAAGGTTTCTGAGGCATTGCAGACAAGGGCACTGGGAGAAGACTGCAGCCACGCATTCCCAGTTGTGGACTGTGTGGAGACAAGCAGCCACAACAGAAGCACAAGGACTCTCTTCAGCTACCAATCTCAACATGCCCCGTAACCAGGAGAGTGTTGTAAATGTCGTTTTCCAGCACCTCAATCTGCAGTGCTTCAAAAATCCTTTGGTTGGGAGCACTGCCAGGCTGAAAATACAGTTTCATAGGAGTGGTATTGCCAGGAGTACAGTAGCTCCATTATCATAGCTGTGTCTGGTGATGTAGGAGCTCAGCTAATATTTTGAAACATGAAAACACTGGCACAAAAGACATTTACAGTGATGTTCTCACAGGCTAGTGATTGATCAGGATTCCTTGCTACATCTATATATCTTTTCCAACTTCCCCCCCCCTACAGTTTGAAATGGTCATAATAATATTGTACTTGTACTACATTCTTCTTATAGGAATTGTAGAAGAGTACCAGTTACCTTATTATGATGTTGTGCCTTCTGATCCTTCAATCGATGATATGCGAAAGGTGGTTTGTGAACAAAAACTTAGACCAAATATCCCAAATCAGTGGCAAAGCTGTGAGGTACCTTTTTTTCCTTTCTTCATCTTTTCATTGCAGATTTCACTGTATAGAAAATCTGAAAACTACACATTTAAATCAAACCAAAATATACCAACATATCAGTAAAGAGTATTTTTCTTTATTTGTTAACGTATTCATTTCTATTGAAGTGAAAGGATCAGTGTGGTACAAAATTAGGCAAAATTAAGTTCTTTTTTTTCTTTTTCAAATTGCTGGACTGGTTAGCAACAGGGAGCATACTTTTTTAGTAAGATGTTTTCAGTTGTTTTATATATGGCTTGATCTAATTCTCTATTAATAACTGGTTTTATTTTGTACTATAATTGTATATGTGTATGTGCCTTTAGGTTTCCTGTTGGCTTGTGCTGACCTCATGAATTTCATAGATTTCTCTTAGACTCATAGGTGGTTACTTCTATCTTATTTAATGCGAGCCACCTTGAACTCCATCTTGGAGAGCAAGGCAAGTCCAATAAACAAATAAACATAATGCCAGATAGAGGTGCAGAAAATGCTCTGTCTTTGTTATTGAGGCTTCATCGGCACTGTAGAAATAATGCAGTTTGACACTGCTTTAACTGTCAAGGCTCAATGCTATGGAATCCTGGGATTTGTAGTTTTGTGAGATGCTTAGCTTTCTCTGTCAGAAAGCTCTGATGCCACAGCAAATTGCAAATCTTAGGCTTCCATAGCAGTGAGCCTTGACAATTAAAGCAGTGCCAAATGGCATTATTTCTGCAGTGCAGATGCAGATGTCATGATTGCCAAGGGCCCTTCCACACTACCCATTTATAGCACTGTGATTCCACTTTTGCCATGGATGCATCCTGTAGTTTAGGGAAGCAATGGAGCTCTCTGGCTGAAAAGTATAAATATCCCTTCCTAAACTACAACTCTCAGGATTCCATAAGATGAAACCATGGCAGTTAAAGAGCAATCATAGTGCTATAATTATACAAGATTTTATTGCATGAGGGGTAAAAAGGTGAAACCGATCAGGAGAATAGCAGCTTTCTCTGTGCTGATCCACATGAAGTTTTAGCACTCATATTCTCTTCCTGAAGGGAGACGGTCATCAAAGTGTGCCTTTTACTGAATAGGAAAAATCCATTCAGCAAAGACATACTTTAACAAGCGTCTTCCCTAAGTGAGCCCATCAGTGAAGAGGAACTCCCACCAGATATCTGAAAATATGGATGAAAGCATTGGCTTCAATCAAACTTTGGCCTAAATTATATGGGTGGACAGTAATGCTCTGCCCATGCACTTCCATATCCACCCCCAGATATGCCTTTTTTGCAGGGGGGATGATCTCTGGTCATCTGTGCCCCATCCAAAACCTCCCCACGACACCTGGCAGATCCTGCTGCTTATTATCAGTGTGGAGAGGGAAGAAGCAGGGAGACAAGAAAGATGATGATGATGATGATGATGATGATGATGATGATGATGATGATGATAATAATAATAATTTATTTATAGCCCGCCCAACCACAAGGAATCTGGGCGGGTTACAACAATGATGACGAACTGCTTGTCTCAGCTCAGAGGGGAACAAGATGGGAGTGCGCTCACAGATAATGTGCACCCTCCTATCCCATCCGTTCCTCACAGAAGTACATCATCTCAGCTCCCTTCATCCTTTCCTCCCTTTCCCACTGGTAAGCAGCAGCAGTGGGGAAGCTGCATCTGGGGAAGTCCCTTCCCCGAAGGTGGAAGACCTGCCCCCAGAAGATGGAAGTCCCATATAATAATAATAAATAATAATAAAAGCTTTATTTATATACTGCCCTTCGAAAACATCAGGGCAGTTTACAGCAATACAAATTACATATACATAAAGTAACAGGACAGGAAACAACAACAACAATACAATTAACTTAAAACTCATGCCGGGTCATCAGTGCAGCTGGCAAAAAAAGGGGGGGAAGGCATTCAGGGGGAGGAGTCAGGGGTAGGCCTGCTCAAAAAAAAGTGTTTTCAACCCCTTCTTAAATTGGGCCAGGGAGGTAGCTGAGCGGAGTTCAGTGGGCAGCGAGTTCCAGAGGGTGGGGGCCGAGATGGAAAAGGCCCTTCTAGAGGTGTTAACTAATCTGGCCTCTGGAACTCTTAATAAATGCTGCCCTGTTGATCTGAGTGTGCGGGGCGGATTGTACGGAGAGAGGCGGTCCTCTAAGTACCCTGGGCCCAAGCCATTTAGGGCTTTATAGGTTATAACCTTGTATTGCGCCCGGAAGCGAATAGGCAGCCAATGTAGGTCTTTTAAGACCGGTGTAATATGGCTGGTCCTGGATGTATCAGTGACCAGTCTTGCTGCCATGTTCTGCACCAATTGCAGCTTCTGGGTATGGTACAAGGGTTGCCCCATGTAGAACGCATTGCAGAAATCCAAACGAGAGGTTACCAGAGCATGTACTGTACTACTGTTTCAAGGTCCCTCCGGCCCCCCAAAGTCCTGTCCACTCAGAATTCCTGCCCCCCCCCGGCATCGGGTAACACCTGGTGCTGGAATGCCTTAGAGTTTGGGCACTTGGTCTCTAAAAGGTTTGCCATCACTGTTCTCAAGGGTCTCCCAACCCTGAAGAGCAGATCTCTGGCAGGTACAATGATCTGCTAAGAATTTTTTGGGTGTGTGGGGGGAGGGATCCTTTAATAAGCAGAAAGGAATTCAGCATCCAAGCCAAAGTTCAATGATTAAAGAATGAAGAAATTGCTTAAAATATAAAAAAAAGTGTTTAAGCATATTATTGTTGTTGTTGTTGTTGTTGTTATTATTATTATTATTAGCATTTCAAAATGGTTTCTTGCCTGTCAGAAATTTTTATACTGTCCTGAAACATTAATGATTGTGATGGTGTTTTTTGCACTCTCTTTGGCATTTTCTTTAGGCACTCAGAATAATGGGTCGCATCATGCGTGAGTGCTGGTATACCAGTGGGGCAGCTCGACTGACAGCACTTCGCATCAAGAAGACTATTTCTCAGCTCTGTGTGCGAGAAGATTCCAAAACTTAAGTCTACACACCCTGCAGAAAAGGAGAAGGAAGAAAATCATGTTCATGTTTCTGCCTCTTTTTTGATTTTGCTCTACCTCACATGATACTAAATACAGTATTTAAGAGACCAAATCCCAGGATACAGGAAAGTAGCTTCTTTAGTGGTTCCAATTCATTCAAGTTTTTTTCTTTGGTGGCAGAAGGGTTCAGATTTTCAAGTGTTTCCTCCACCCACCCACCCCCACACACTTTTGGGGTGGGATTGTAGGTGACCAGCTTGACTGGTAAATGAGAAATGATTTTTTAAAATGTGCTCCACAGTGCTGACCTGGTGTTTCCTGCTCCAATGATTGCCAGCACAAGCTACAGAAAACTGTAGGACTCATGTAAGAACCAGACATGGTGGGCTGTTTTACCATGGCAGATGCCTCTTGTGCCATTTGTCCTAGAAAATCTGGGAAATCCTGGATTATCCTGGGTGGCTGGGCCAGCTGAACCATTAAATCCCAGATTTCTTCTTCATTGCAGGTTGATGGGTAGGTTAAAATGTGGCAGTGGTGATTAAACAGGAAACCATGTAAGATGACTGCAGGCTTCTGTTGGTACTATACATGGGTAGCATTGCCACCTTATTCTTCCATTCCCTCCCCCATTTCCCCAACAGGTCCAGAAGGTGGGAAGGGAAAGAAAGAAGGCAAGCAGAGATGCCCTTGTGTTGTGTGGTGATTGTGTCACTGGCTTGAGCCTAGGTCTAGGCAGCATTGAGGAACTTTGATCTCCAAACAGCCTTGAGAGAGTAAAGGGTGTCTCTTTATTCTGGGGCTGCTTGGAAGCCTCCTTCTCTGCTGAGGATGAAACATAATGGTAGAAAAAGTACAATGATTAATGTGTTGAATTTGCATGATCAGGATGCAAATTAATAATATGTATAATTGTAATAATTTGCATAATATGCAATTTAGATGCCTGGATGTGAGAGATTGGAATATGGCAACCCTATTTCTGCCCATGCCATACTCACCAGAAGTGCACAGCTGAAAACCAGGAGATATGTGGCCAAACAACATCAAAGTGTGGCCATGATGAAAAAAGCACACACAAGCTAGGAGAGGCTGTAGCAGTTTGCTTTTGCCTGCTTAAAGAAGGGCAAGATTCTGCTCTTTCTCTTCCTTTCCCCTGTTGAGTCAATTGAATGCAAACTACTTTTCCACTTTAACTCAGTTTGCAGCAACTGATGTAAGGAGAGAACAAAAAAGGGAAGTGGGAGGAGGACAGAGGTACTAGGACAGTTTGAAAACAATGTGAAGTCAAAGATTTTTAACAGCTGGCACCCATAATTTTTGTTGTTGTTGGTGGTGGTTTTTCAGGCTATGTGGCCGTGTTCTAGAAGAATTTATTTTTGACATTTTGCCCGCTTCTGTAGCTGGCATCTTCAGAGATGCCAGCCATGGATGCAGGCAAAACATCAGGGTTAAATTCTTTTAGAACACAGCCACATAGCCTGAAAACCCCACAAAAAACTATAGTTTAAAAACAGCTGGAAAAGGTGGGACAACAGATTAATCAGGACTGTCCTTGATGTCATATTAAGAGACCTTACTTTTTATTACTTTTTTTTTTTTTTTACTACAACTACTAGAATCTGGGAGTTTCTATACTCGCTATGGGGCTCTGGTAATTTGTGATGGTTGCATCCTCATGTCATCACATGTACAGATCAGAGGTATGCCTTGCAAGAGAACCACAGGATTTTGAAAATAAGTGTTCAGCCAGAGTGACATGCTTAACTTTCCATATTCTTCCTGGCCTGCTGGAGGGTTTTGGAGGAGTGACATATCCCCACCCCAAATGCATTACAATTCTCCCTCATTCATAGGTTGTTGCCAAGGGAGGGCAGACACTCCTGCTGGTAGAAATCAAAATGCACTACCTGTATCTGTATTAACTAGGATATATATAAGAAGCATTATATGACCAAAGAAAATTTGTATCAAGTCAAGCACATATTCCTGGCATGTCTGAAGAAAAAGATCAGATGGAAGGTGATGTGAAAAACTTCTGCCTAAGACTCTAGAGGGAACCATTCAAACAGGCAGTACTAGATGAAATGAACCAATAGTCTGACCTGGAATACAAGGCAGCTTATACCTTCAAAACAAAGACCAAATTAATCAAGGCATTGAAGCATTTCACATAGATATTTGTAGAATAGTTGGTGTCATATGCATATGGTTCATTTGTTCATATAATTCATATACTTTGTTTTTGTTTAACTTTTTATTAACCAAATAAGAGACATTCGATGGAACATGAAAACTGTGAAGTGAAACTTTTTATTTTATTACTTGTTGCCTTCAAGGTAGCAATGTATTTAAACCTTCAAGTGCAAAACATTGGAAATTTCATTGTTACATGCTTTTTGTATTTAGACCTCTAGCCTTTAAGTATTCCAAAATGTAACCTAGTTACTAGTGTTGTTCTGTTAAGCTTGGATTTTGTCTTTTGTGGTGCCAAAACTTAGAATGAGGCCAAAACATAATGTTGTTACGTGGCTAAGGAAAG
This sequence comes from Sceloporus undulatus, assembly GCF_019175285.1. Classification (NCBI taxonomy): domain Eukaryota; kingdom Metazoa; phylum Chordata; class Lepidosauria; order Squamata; family Phrynosomatidae; genus Sceloporus; species Sceloporus undulatus. The sequence continues at coordinate 217,883,544 of NC_056522.1, forward strand.
CTAAAAAGGAATGCTCTTTTACACAGGGTTGCATCAGTCCATAATGAAAGGGATTGGAGAAAGAACAAGGGGGTGTAAGGTGAAAATACATATATGGGAGTATAATATTTTAAAATCATTTTTAAAAAGAAACTCAGGCTTCTAGTGTAACAGTGGGAGTCATGTTGCACTCCAAGTATGGATGGACTGCATCTGTCAGCTTTCCTCATCACTGCTTATGCTGGCTAGGGCTGATGGCACTTGCAGTTCAACAGATTCAGTATTCATTACATTATGGAAAGTCACATAATTTCCACCTTGCTGTAATGAATACTGAATCTGTATGAATGCCAGGAATCTTTTTTTTAAGTCTTTGTCTAGAGGGTACTGTGTAATATGACTCAATGATGTGTTGACTCAGCAGGAGGAGCAGCAGCAGCAGCAGAGTAGGACCAGCAATATAGTTCAAGGCTATACTCACACAGCTATAGAGAAGGGTGGCTTTTTTGTCACTTGATTGTGTGCAGTTGAAGGTCTTGTAATTACAGTGCAGACAGGACAGAACAATTTAAGATTTTCCTATGCCACCAGTGCAGTTCTAAGTGAGTGAGAAAGGCCCTTGTGATTTTCCTTGCTTATGTGTGTATGTCGGTCCCAAACAACCCCAGAGCCCAGTGGTGCTGAATATATATGGAAAGGTGCCCATAATTCTATACACATCCCAATATAAACAATGAAAAGCAACATGATTAAAATATTACATTGCTTTGTATTCTCTCTCTCTCTAGGGAGAGAGGCAGGGAGGGAAAGATACGTAAGAGTGTATTCCTTCCAACTGCCTGTTGGAATTCCAGATTCCTGACAAGACATAGTTTAATGATACAGCAATGCTTTGCATGCAAAAGGTGAGATGCATACCGAGCTATATGCTGTCCTTAGAAAAGTTAATTTTTGGATGACAACTCCCCAGATACTCCTCCTACAGCCTACATGTGAGTAAGTAAAGTTTTAAAACACAAAATAAGAACAAAAAAGCCACCAGTGGCATTACTGAAACACTAGAATGTGCCTTGTACCAAGCCCATCTAGTCAAAGTTTGGATTAGAACCAAGATCAATACATGGATTTATGTTATCTGTCTGTCTGAACGATGTAGATTATATTAAGCATGGCATCTTTATCCATTATCTAGATTTTTGTCAGGTAGGTGTAAATTGGAGGTGCTAATTAACTTGTTACAATGAACAAAGTAAAAGAGGAACTTGGCAAATTCTCCCTTTTTTCTCCCTTTCAAGAAACTGAACAGATTGGACAATTTTTGAGTTTTAATAAGTAACCTTCCACATGTCCCCATCCAATGATTTTCTACATTGAAAGGTTCTTTTAAACTCTTTCTCCCATGCTGGTTAATAGTAGAACAAGAGGACATTAGCTTAGGTCCAAAATATTATGCATCTGTTAATGTGGCGCTGGGCGTGTGTGTCCTCCCCCCCCCCCGCCTCCTTAACTCCCTCAGTCTGAAGTTTTCTGATTGGATCTCCTAACTCTTTAAAGGCAGATTTCCAGAGGTGAAGGGAGCAGTTGAGGATAATGGGGGTGGGTGCGAAGTCCTTTCTTATACATGGAATGGAAGTTATGATACAAGTGATTATCATTAGTAGTGTTTGCTTTTAGTTTAGGATTTTTGTAACTGCAAATTTAAATATCTTATATTCCATATGGGGGGAAAACGGATTTAAGGGAAAAAATCCATACAATTCTATGAACTAAACCTTTTAAAAAGAGATGGGGCTGCAGATGTTTCTGGACTATAACTTTCCCCATCTCCCATTATTAACTACACTGACTAGGGCTGATTGGAGTTACATTCCAACAACAACTTGAGGACCACGTATTCTCCATCCCTGCTTTAAAGGACACTCAAAACCTGAGAGTATCAATTTCATAGGGTTTTGTTTATTCTTGTGGTTTGTCCTATACCACAGTAACTGTGTGAATCAGTAGGTTACCACCATTGTCTCATTTATCCATCTAAGGCCAAAGCAGATATTACTTTATTTGTGTGGCTAGCTGCTTTGTCTCTCCCCCCCTCCCTGGTTTTCCTTATGGTGGGATGGTTTGAGTGTGGGACTAGGTTTGTGGGAAGCCAGTGTTTGAATCCCTGCTTGGCCACACTCTATCAGTTTTAGAAGAACAGTGGCAAACCTCTTCTGAAGAAATCTTACCAAGAAAATCCCATGATAGGTTCATCTCAAGGTTATCCTAAGGCAGAAATGACAAAAATACACAACAACAAAGTGCAGTCCCCTTCCTCGATCTTGATCTAGACCTTCATGTGGGAAGAAGATGTCTTTAATCATTTCCCTGGCCTACTATGGTCCAAATCAGATCCACAGAGCCTACAGATTGTAAGCCAGAAATGTTGATTTGTTGCTTTAATGTCTGCTTTGGCCCTGTATCATTCTACCTTGGGCAGGTTCTTAGCATGCTGCTTCCAACCGATCCTCCTGTACCAGCACAGGATAATTTCTTACGTTGTGAGCTTGGTGAAAATGTAGCAGGTCATGACAGTTCTGCTTGTAGGAAGGTCACTGTGCCCCATGTGAGCATTGGCTCATACATGTACATATAATGGCGGATGCCTTCCACTGTCTTCTAATGTGTAGTAATTGATGATACAAAAATACTCTATCCACCATGACTCATCTGCAAAAGAGTCATTCATGCATGCAAGTAATTGTTTGATGCTTACAGTCTGGAATGTGGAAATGTTACTTTTGAGGACTACAATTCCCATGCTGGCTTTGAGATTGTGGGAGCTGTAGTTCAGTGGAGAAATATTTTCAAGCTCTGCAAGCAGCCAACAATAGATGGTAAATGCTGTATGTATGACTGGCCCTTAGTTACTCATTGGTGGATATAAAAGTAATTGAACTAATCTTTACATTTTTTCATTCATTTTCTGGATTGGACAGTTACCCTTCTGTTTGTCACATTGCCATGGCATAAGCTTTTATTCTGGCAACTAGTGAAAATGCCAGGAATAAGGAGTGCCTTTTATATTAAAAAAATTGCTTTTCTTCTCTGGTCTTCAGTAAGCACCGGTAGAGTTTGAAATCTTGTTTTATTCAACACTTAATCCTATCCTCTGGATTGTGCTGTGCAATTTCTTGCGTGAATAGTAAACTGCCTTGTAGAAAACATCTTTAGCAGGATACCATGTTAAGCTGCACAGTTGTTTCTGAAATATTATTTGTTATGGAAAAGCCTGCACTATGATATCTTTATTTGTGTGAAGCTTTTTGAAAGGAAGATAACGCATTCCATCCCAGCAGGCACCACACATTCAGGGCTCTGTTAGGGGAAAATAACGTATTAAAAATTACAAAAATATTTATAAGGAATATGATGAAAGTGCAATAAACCGAATTTGAAGAATCTGTATGTGTTAGATGTGTAAGTCTGTGTCAGAAGAAAACGTATTTCTTTAAAAGAGTTGCTGCATGGTGGGGCAGAGCTCCATTCCAGAAGGGGACAATGTAGTATTTTCAGTCTGCAAGTCTCCACAAAAGCTGTGCATTATAGAAAAATGGGATTTTTAAAAAATCTCCAGTCACAGATTAGTTTCAAACATAGTTATGGAACTGAATTATAAAGTCAGTCTTCATACTGTACATGGTTTAACCTAGTCTGTACTGTAAAAAGTAAAGTATTTATTTTTTAAAAAAGCATTGCTTTGATATTGCTTTTGCTTCTGGTTGTAAATAATGTATTTGATTATCGTATTTTTGTATACTTGCTTACTTCCTCCTGAAAATGTATTTTTGTAAAGTGTCAGTTTTACTATATTAATTCTTCTCTGCCATTTGTTTTTGTGATGCACAACTTCTCTTAAATAAATTAAAAAATGGGAACCTAGGATGTGTGTTCTGTTTCTTTTTTTTTAAAGAGTCTTCTGAAGCACATCTGATTGTAAGATATTAATATATACCACTCCAGAACATTTAAAGTACATATTGTATATACACATGTATAGACGTAGAAAATTTAGTCAAAAAATCAACCCAAAAAACTTGGGTCAACTTATCTACGGGTCAATATATGTACTGTATTTGTTGTTGTGTGTCTTCAAGTTGTTTCCGATTTAACATGACCCAAAAGCAAACCTATCACAGGCTTTACATGGACTGAGACTGTGTGACTTGCTCAAAGTCACCCAGTGGGATTGAACCATGGTCTCCAGAGTTATCGTCCAACACTCAAATCACTACACCATGCTGGCTCTTGTAAATACTGTGTCTTAACACTTACCCCCCAAAAGGAATCATCACCTTCTCTGAGTAGAGTGACAAAATGTAAGAGCTAAATCTGTCCTAGGAGAATCTAAAAGAAGCACTGAACTTCCTAGTCTGTCCACAGTTGTGCTGCTTCTGGCCTTTTGGAATGCCTAGGCAGAAAAATTGCAGTAGCAGTAGCTCTTTGGCACTTTCCCCCCGCAAAGGTACTCCAAGAGAGTAGAAAGGCACCCGTGGTTCTTTTGGGTTCTCAAAGGCCAGAATAAGCTCTGCTCAGGGAAGGTGATGGTTCCTTTTCTGATAAGAGTTAATTATTGTTGTTAACTGCCCTCGAGTTGACTTTGACTCATAGCAACCCTGTGGATGAGACATCTCTAAGATTCCTGGTCCTGAACTGCTCTGCTCAGTTCCCGCAGGCCCAAACTCATGGCCTCCCTGATTGAGTCTAACCATCTGTCATGTGGTCTTCCTCTCTTTCTGCTGCCCTCTACCTTTCCCAGCGTCATTGTCTTTTCTGTGAGCCCTAGTGGCACACTGCTAAAATGCCAGTACTGCAGCCACTCACAGCCACAAGGTTGTGAGTCTGATCCCAGGCAAAGTTCCAGGGTCGACTCAGCCTTGCATCCTTCCTTAGGTCACTAAAATGAGTACCCAGCTTGTTGGGGGCAATTAGCTTACACATTGTAAACCACTTAAGTGCACTGATGAGCAGTATAAAAATGTGCTTGCTATAGCTATTGGTATAATGATTCATGCTTTCTCGTGATGTGGCCAAAGTACGGCAGCCTCAATTTAGTCATCCTGGCTTCCAGCGAGAATTCACGCCTTACCTGTTCTAGAACCCATTTGTTTGTCTTCTTGGCTGTCCACGGTGTCTTCAGCACTCTTCTCCAGCACCACATCTCAAATTTGAGTTGGTTTTCTCTCTATCAGCTTTCTTCACTGTCCAACTCTCACATCTGCACATTGTGCTGGGGACTACAGTGGCTTGGACTATCTTCACTTTAGCATTCAGAGTTATATCTTTACACTTTATGATCTTGTCTAGTTCTTTCATAGCTTCCCTTTCCATTCTTAGTCTCCTGATTTCTTGACCTCACTCTCTGTTCTGATCTATATTTGATCTAAGGTTTGGGAACTCTTTGACAATTTCTATTTTTTCATTGTCTAGGATGAATTCTTTTTGTTCTTTTGTGATTGTCATCCCAAGCCCCATTAATGTTCAGCATTAATCCTGCCTTGACACTTTCCTCCTTGATCTTCTTCAGTAATTGTTCCAGGTCCTTGTTGATTTCTACTAGTAGTGTTGTGTCATCTGTGTATCTTAGGTTGTTAATGTTATTTCCCCAATCTTCACTCCTCCTGTTTCTGACTCTAAGACTGCTATGCAAACAATATTTTCTGTATACAGGTTGAATAAATAGGATGATACTATGCAACCATTCCTTACCTGTTTGCCAATTGGGAACCATTATGTTTCTCAATACTGTATTCTGTTCTGACAGCAGCCTCTTGTCCTGAATAAAGGTTGTGCATCAGGATGATCAGATGTTGTGGCACTCTGTCCCAAACTACAAGTTGCAGGATTCCATAGTGCTGATATAGAGTCCTAAGTGTTTTTAGTAAAAGCAGCACATACACACTCATCCCAAGCTTAGCTTAATTTTTTTACCCATGCAATTAACCATCATACCACTTATATCATCTCTAATTGAACTAGTACTGTAATCTTCTATATAATGCAACCTCTTCAACGTTCACATTCACATGGCACTTTATAGACAGACTAAATTATCTTTGTAAGTAGGACAACTTATTTAATTTAAGGAAAAGAAAATCAGGGGCCCAGCAGTATCCAATATCTCTTTTAGCCTCTTGAGTTAATACAATACACCAGCTTAGTGCATTTCTATGCCATTATTTCTCTTTTAATGAGAACTGTATGCCATCTGCTGGACACAGCAGGAATTCTGTGTCTCTCTGCATCTAATGAATCAAACATGTTCAATGCTAGGTGTGGGCAACCTGCCATCACCCCAATGCCAGTCTTATTTAATACAGCCACTGATTGGTTTGCGGCAGTTGAAGTACAAATCTTCCGGAGTGGACCAAGTTGTTCTAAAACCTACGCTCTCTGTGTGTGCTTACTTAATAATCTCTTCTGTGTTTGTGAATCTATCCTCTTTCTTTTTTTCAAGTGGCAGGAGGGAATAGCCAAGTCTACATGGATGCCACTCTGTTTGCCACCTTGAGTTCCTATACTGGGAGAAAGGCAGGATATAAGAAAATAATAATAATAATAATAATTTTTCATGTGAATGTAATACCAGCAGTAACATGGAACCACCCAAACTACTATTTCTTGTTATGTTGATGTTTGCCATGAGATCAGCTTTAACTCATGGCAACCCTGAGAATGAGAACTCTCTCCACAGCCCTGCTCAGGTTTTACAGGCTATATCTACACTGTAGAATTAATGCAGTTTGACACCCGTTTAACTGCCATGGCTCAGTGCTATGATATTCTGGGATTTGTCATTTTGTGAGATATTTAGCATTCTCTATCGAGGAGCTCTGGTATCACAGCAAACTACAAATCTCAGGATTTCATAGGATGTAGCCATGACAGATAAAGTGGTGTCAAGCTGAATTAATTGTGCAGTGTGCTAGAGCTACAAACCCAAGGTCTTGGCTTCACTGACTGAGTCCATGCATATTCAGTGCACTTCCTTTTTTTCTTCAGCTTTCCACTTTACCAAACATTATTGGTTTTTTGTCGTTGCAATGAATCATGATATTTCATATTTTGTCCAAAATATAACAAACTTTCAAAGTCAGACTGGCTTCTTCATTAGACAAACAAGCCTGCACTTTCAGTTTCTGGTCTTAGTTAAGATGGCACTGAGGGCTATCTGCAGGCTGGCACCTCCCCCTTTGGCCAGGGGGTCACTGGAAGATTTTCAAAATCAAAAAAATTTAATGTCCATTTGCAATTCAAAGGAGATGTTTCCTTGGAATGCAGCATGTCTTTTTCCTTTGTGAAGCCATGGGCACCTATGTACGTAGGTAGAGAACACTGAATTTCTCAAGAAGTCTTCATATTTTGCAACAGGAAAACTTTTGGTGGTGTAGAGGCAAGGTATGCCAATCAGTCCCAATATTAGAAAAATTGCTTTACCTTTGCTGGAGGCAAAAGTCTCAGATGGCAAGATCCCAGTGCACTGGCTCTTTCCATAGGAGTCCCCTGTGACAGCTAAAATGTGGTACAGCTGGCCCGCCCCTTCCATGGGCTTGCCTTCCGCAGACTTGAGCTCAAGCGGAAGGCAAGCCCCAATCAAAACAATGGGGCGTGTGCTGCAGGAGCACGCCCAATTATTCTGAATGAGATTTGAGCATACGCTCAATTCCTCTTATGGAGGGGGTCCAGAACAGATCCCCCACGTAAGGGGTGGGGTCTACTATATCTTGAAATCCAAAAAACATCTAGGAGTAGCCATGTTGGCTATATAGCAACTCAAATAACATCCAAACAATTACACTTTTATTGGAAAATGCAGGCCTATGACTAACATCTTCAATTTCTTTCTTCTGTTTGCCTAATGAAGAAGCCAATGTGACTTCAAAAGCTTGCAACATGTAATTGTACATTTTGGTTGGCCCAATAAAGGTATCATTGTTTGGATGCTTTTGGATTTGCTATATGGTCAACATGGCTACCACTAGTGCTCAGATTAGTAATTTTGGCTTCTAGGGAAATTTCGGGCTTGCTCTTATCCAAATCACATTTATTTGTCTTTTTGACAGTGTATGGTATCCACAGAAAACTCTTTCAGCACCACATTTCAAATGAGTTGGTTTGCTTCCTGTTAGCTTTCTTTAATAGTTAGCGGCAAGAGGAGAAAATGGAGCCAACAACATACCACCATGTGTAACATCTGCATTCAGTTTAATAAGTTCATCACACATATAGTTCAGGTAACATCTCACCAAGGGTTATGTTGCAGGGTGGGATGTATTTCATCAACAGAAGTGGTTCAGCTATGGTCTGTCAGATCTACAGCAATGGAAATAAAGAGGGATCCTGAGGCTTGTTGTTGATGCTGAGTGCTTTCAAGTTGTTTCCAATTTATGGTGACCCTAAGGCGACCCTATCGTGGCGTTTTCTTGGCAAAATTGTTCAGATGTTTACCATTGCCTTCTCCTGAGGTTAAGAGCGTGAGACTTGCTCAAAGTCACCTGGTGGATTTCACAGTCAAGCTGGGAATCAAACCCAGGTCTCCAGAGTCATGGTCCAACACTCAAACTACTACACCACAATGGCTCAAAGCACAGGTGGCAAATTTGCCATACTGTGGCCCAGGTAAGTTATATAGCACTTCTAAACAATGTGGCATAGTGAACTGAGCATTGAGCTAGGACTCTGGAGACCGGAGTCTGATTCCTGTTCAGCCATGACCTTGGGCAAGTCACATGCTCTCAGCCTCAGGGAAAAGCAATGGCAAACCTCCTCTGAACAAATCTTGCCAAGAAAACTCCAGGATAGGCCTGCCTTAGTGTTGCCATAGGTTAAAAATGAATTAAAGGCACCCAGCATGCACACAAACAGTAGGACGATTAATGCTAATCTATTCATGAGGACACTCATTCTGCTTGACAGATAAAATTGTTCTGCTGGAGACCTGCACATTGCAAGCTTTTCCTGTGGCATCAGAAGTTCGTCAGTACCTTCCATGTTAGCCTGGAATGATCTATAATGCAAGAAGCTTTTATCTGCTTTGATTTAATATTGCTGTGCCACTTTCCCAGTGACAAGGTTGAGCTCAAAGTGGCTCTTGACATGAACAAAACACTACAACACATAACAAAAATAGTAGGTCCATTAATACAGCCATCTAATCATATTAAAGTCAGAGCAACATACGAATAAAGCACAAACAAACAATTCAGTGAAAACAAATGGCATTCAGCTCAAATAGATAATAATTAATTAGAAATGGTTGCCGAGCACCAACTCTGTGCCTGCTGACGTAATGCCAGAGGAAGGGTTTCTTCATTCAATCCGGGAAGAGGAATCGTAGAGTTGGAAGGGGCAGAAAAGACCATATAGCTCAACCCCTGCCATCCAGGAATCGACAGCTAAAGCACCCTGAGAAATGGCTATCTAACCTTTGTTTAAAAACCTCTTTTGAAGAAGAGTTCCCCACCTTCAGACTAGGCTATTCCACTACTGAATAGCTCGTGCTGTCAGAAAGGTCTTCCTAATATTTATTCAGACTCTCCTTTCCTGTAATTTGAATCCATTGTTTCCAGTGGTACCACTTTTTTTGAAGCTCACTTCACTATCTACACGATAACACTTTCAATATTTAAAGATGACCATCGCGTTAGGGTTGCCAAGTCAGAAATGACTTGAAGGTGCACAACAACAATAAAATTGCCTTACTTGTCAGTCTTTTCTTCTCCAGACTAAATACTGTACTGTATACCCAACCCCCTCAACCATTTCTTATAGGGACTTGGTCTTCACAGGTTTTTTAAAATCATATTGGTCACCCTCCTGTAGACATGTTCTAGCTTGTTATGAATCTTAGCTTCACTGTTTTTATCCTCAGCAATGCAATCTCAGCACTCCGTGGGCTGGTGCCCATCCCCTTGCCAGAGTGTTACCCAAAAGCTACTGCTCTCTGGGAAGTACCAGCCTTAATTATTGCATCTGAAATTGTGTGTGTGTGATGGGTCACAAGAGCAGCTGGTCTTACTCATGAACATAATTCCTCTGTAGACAGCTTCATGGCATAGTACCATCAGTAGCCTATTTTCTCTATGGAAAAATAGACAATGAAAATTCACTGTGGGCTATCCATGGCTAGTGCCTATTTCAGCTGGTGGGATGAAGCTCATCAAAAGTGGAACAGCCTTGTTGTCTTCCCAGGTTACAGCTACACTGTAGACATAATGCAGTTTGACACCACTTTAAGTGTTGTAGCTTCATCCTATAGAATCCTGGGATTTCAAGTTTCCCAGGGTCTTTGGTCTTCTCTGCCAGAAACTACAAATCCCAGGATTTTGTAGGATGGAGCCAAGACAGTTAAAATGGTGTCAAACTGCATTATTTCTACAGTGTAGATGCACCCCTCAATTGCCCATAGCACTGCTTTCCTTCTGATAGTGGACCACCACTGCTTTGAGCTACTCCCTAGTTTTCAACAAAATATGAAAAATGTTGAGCTGATAAAGCCACTGCATGATCATCAAGAACCAAACCAATGCAGAGGCCTTCTACAGAGCTGAATCAGTGGTTCATCTATTTTGGTATTGCCTATCCAGTTGTCAGTAGCTCTCCAAAGTCTCCTATTCAAGATGGACATTACTCATGCAAAGCATGCACTACATCACTGAGTTATGGCTTCTTCCCAGCCCTGACAGCCAAGCTGGTCAGACATTCATTTGAGAGTCTCTAAGGAGAGGAACAGCAAAGGTCTGTATATGTTGGTTTATGGCAGTGGTTCCCAAACTTTGGTTGTCCAGGTGTTTTGAACATCAATGTCCCAGAAGCCCCAGTCAGCTTGATCACCAGTCAGGAATTCTGGAAGCTGAAAGCCAAAATATCTGGCAAACCAACGTTTGGGAACCACTGGTTTATGACTTCTCCAGTTTGCTGAAGAAGATGACTATTCATGAGCAGACTATTCAGAATAGCATAGGGTTCAGAGAAGATACATTTTATTTTCAATGTTTGTACTTATGTCATCCCTGCTTCCACATTGCCAGTGCCACAAGACCACTCCTCTTGTCTTCCTTCATGTCCTGCCATCCTATCCTACACCGAACCTGCACCACTGAGTCACGAAGTCACTGACTCAGAGAAGTCATTTTAGTTCATGGTGGTGTGTCAGTGTTGTAAGATTATTGTTAACCATTTTCTTGCCAGACTCCAGTATGAGGAGAAGTACACATTGAGTAAGAACAGCAGACATTCACACATTGAGTGACATGTTTTGTTAAAAGCTGAAGCAAAAACAATCATAATACACCAACGTGATTAACAAAGTTGCTTTGAAAGTAAAATGATTGTTACTTTAAAGATGTCCTAGCTTTTTGCTTGGCAAAATCAAAATGTCAAAGGTTGTCATCAAGGTTTGGTCAGGTCAGCTGGTAGCTTCCATGTCAGTAGAACAGAGAACTTACTCTAGTTTTCAGAGTAAGACTCAAGTAACTAACCTGCTACCTATCTTCCCCAAGTGGGTTTTGTATATTGTATAGCTCCTTTAAAGTTTAGTTTAAAATACAGATGAGATTCACCAATCCAGTGACATGAAGACCACAAGCCACCACTGAAGATTGGTTTCTTTCACAGAAGTAGGAAACAATTTTGCAGACAGAAAAATAGAGAATATTCTTGAAACAGGATGCTACACCTTCAGCTAGAAACTGTAACATGTAAAATAATAGCTACAATATTAACATGGTCAGCTCTTTCGCCAGCATTCTTTACTTTGTTTCCCTTAGCTTCAAGGAATACATGGTGAGATTTTGCTGGAGATATCCATAATAGTCATGTCCCAACCTCTAGCTAAAAGTGTAAAATATTGTATAATGAAAAGGTTCTGGTAGTGTGCCCTTGAGGTTCAACCTAAGATTTATTTATTTTTGCTTGGTTCCAGCTTGGAAAAGTTACTTTTTTTGACTGCAGCTTCCAGATTCCTTTAGCCAGCGTGGCCAGTAGCCAAGCAGGATGGGGATTTCGGGGAGCTGCAGTCCAAATAGGAAGAGAAGAGAAGAAGCAACTTTTTCAGACCTAGGCTAAATGCCAGTTGTTGATGACTCAACCTTTATTTTATTTTCTGTACAATTTTGATAGTAGCATCTTCATGTCTGAATACCTAAATGATTATCACAACATATTAAAGCACTAAGCAGAGTGCTTTATTATTTTTAGCTCATTGAAAGGGTATTGCATTGCAGTCCCATGGAGGAGAAACCTGAGGTTATGAGGCAAGGCTGCTGAGTGAGCTCATGGTCTCACATGCTCCTTCCACATTCAGCAGAATGAGATTGCACCAATGCAGAGTAATCACATGAGTGAGGAGGAGAATTTTTATTATTTTAAAGACAGTCAATTTGCTCTTTATGGACTGACGAGCATCTTAGAATGCAGTTAGCCTTCAGATTGTGCACATCTCTGATGCCTACACAAAAAATCTATATGCTAGGGCACATATAGCCTTGCTGATTCCAGATAAGGATGGTGGTTAGTACTGAGCATGGCTCGTCACGGTCAGTTGATCAGTGACCTTTTTCCTACATAAGAGGCATATAGACTCATATAGCGGGGACAGCAGTCTTTTAGATAAATCTGGATGCAAGCTGTGTAGGGATATATAGGTTAAAGCATCACTTTCAATTCTGTCTGGCTAGAGTGAAGCAATAGCAACAAGGAGTTATGTGTGCTGGCTGCAGCATTTTGAACCCTCTGAAATTTCAGAAGAGTTTGAAAAAGTCACAGTGGCTAGACTGGACATTTCCAGGAATGGGCAAAACTGGCGCATTCGTTTTTAGCAAATATACTCCTGGGTACGTATGAAATTTAGGAATCTAGGCTTGGGGCTGAGACTGGTGGTGTATCCAAGCTACAAATCTGAGCTTTCAAGGAATGTGTAACTCCATCCAAGACAAGGTTGAAGCCCTCTTCCATGCTTTCCCTTTTGATTGGTCTTGTCTGGATTGAGACTCATTTCTTTGACCCCTCTTCAATTACTGACAGAAGATAATTGTTTAGCAGCAAAACAACTTCCTTGGAATTAGAAGGAAAACACACACACACACACACACACACACACAGAGAGAGAGAGAGAGAGAGAGAGAGAGAGAGAATGGACAGCATCGGCAGGATACTGCTACTACATCCTCTTAAAAATTCATGTTATACAAAACTTAGAAGTGAATTTAAACTATCAATAATATTAATGTCAGTTAAAAAGAAAAACAAATAGAGAAGAATACTTATGCAACGCCCTTAACTCCTGAGGAATCAGTTTTCAAAGGTCTACTGAAACAAAAAAATCTTCACTGTCTACAGACGGAGGATAGCAAGTAGGGCATTAGTCTAATCTCTTTATGGCCCAGTACAGATTGGTACAAAGAGCCAGCCTGGGACCAATTTTAGGGCTTGGGAGAGCAGAATGTCCACATGCTCCCAAGCCCTACCGCTCTGTCTGGGCGCCATGATGGCTCACCCCCATCCAGATGGGGGCTGCCATGATGAGGTACATGCAGTGTGGAGTTCAAATGGTGCAGCACTGCACAGACATCATTGTTGAGCGCGAGCATTGCAATGGCGTCCCACACACAACCTAAAAAGAACCCACCGGGAGCAGGTTCTTTTTAGGCCTCACAGAGGCCACAGCATTTGTCTACTGCAGCCTCCATCTGGGTCAGAAAGGAGCGGTATCTCGCCGCCCCTTTCTGCCTGTATGTAAGCCTATATCCACACTGCAGCAATAATCCAGTTTGACACCACTTTAATTGCCATAGCTCAGTACTATGAAATTCTGAAAACTAGTTTTGTGAGACACTTTGCTTTCTTGGCCAGAGAGCTCTGGTGCCACAACAATCAACAATTCCCAGAATTCCATAGCATTGAGCCATGGTGGTTAAAGTGGATTCATGTGAGGATGCAGCCTAGGAAAGGAGTTTCAGAGTCTGAGAGCTGAGAAAGCCCTTCCTTGTGTTCTACCAGTTGCACTCATGAGGGTGGTGAAGCAGCATCCCAAGAAGATCTGAAAACATGCTCATATACGAGAATATAATTCTTCAAATCTCTCCCAGTGGTTTTGTTATATATTAAACAGTATGGGAGACTTAACCTTGAGCACCACCCCCACATGCTTGAACAAGAATCCCTAAGCACAGCTTTCTAAGTTCATATCTCCAAGAAGGAGCCCTGGTGGCACAATGGTTAAATGCCAGTACTGCAGCCACATATAGCCACAAAGCTGTGAGTTCAATCCTAGACAGGGCTCCAGGGTCCACTCAGCCTTCTATCCTTTTGTAGGTTGGTAAAATGAGTACCCAGCTAGTTGGGGGCAATTGGCTTAAATGGTAAACTGGCTAGGGCAGGGGTTGGTAACCTACGGCCCGTGGGCCGGATCCGGCCTGGTGAGGCCTTGGGACCGCCCCCAGCCCGGACTTGCCGCCAATTGCTGTCCCCTCCGCAGCTTCTGCGCCGCTCCGGGCGCCAGGGAAGGAGCCCAAGGCCTCGGCCTCCTTAGAAGCCGAGAAGGAGGGAGGAGGCCGTGGGGAGGCGAGGAGGGTAGCAGAGGGTGGCACCACCTCCACCTTCCCCTCCTCCGCCCCAGGCCTCGCTGCCCTCCTCTTCCTCCTCCTCCGCGCGGCCATGCATGGAGGAGGAGGAGGGCAGCGAGGCCCTGGCTGCAACCGGGGTTGTCCTGCTTTTTGGCGGTACCCAGGACGGGAGGGGCCTGGTGGCACCAAAACCGGGAAAATCCCGGTTGCAGCTGGGATATGGCAAGCCTACCTCTGGGGGAAGACCCCACTCTGCCCCTGGGCCTCAACGGCAGGTAAGGAAAAGGAGGAAGAAGAGGAAAAAGAGGAAAGTGGAGGAAGAGGAATGAGAAGAAGAGGGAAGAAGAGAAGGAAGAAAGGGAGGAAAAGGAAGGAGGAGGAGGAAGAATAGGAAAGAGATGGAAGAAGGGGGAAGGAAAAAAGGAAGAGGAGGAGGAAAAAGGGGAAAGGAAGAAAGGAGAGGAAAGGAAGAGAAGGAAGAAAAAGAGGAAAAGGAAGGAGGAGGATGAAGGACTAGAGGGGAGGAAGAAGAATAGGGAAGAAAGAGGATGGAGGGAAGGAAGAGGAAGCAAGAAGGGGAGGAAAAAGGGGAAAGGGAAGAGGGAGGAGAAAAAGAGGAAAGGGGAGGAAGGAAGAGAAAGAGAGATGAAGGAAGCAGAGAAGCAAGAAGGGGAGGAAGAGGAAAGAGAAAAACAAAGAGGAGGAGGAGGAAGAAGGAAGAGGGAGGAGGAGGAAGAGAGAGGAGGAGGAAAAAGAAGGAAGACGAAGAAGAGGGAGGGGGAATAGAAAGAGAGAGGAAGAGGGAGGAAAAGAAGGACAAGGAAGAGGGAGAGGAAGGAGGAAGAAGAAGAGGAAGAATAGGGAGGAGGTGGGAAAAGTAGGAGGAGGAGGAGGAAGAAGAACGAAGAGGAATGAGAAAAAAGAAGTGGAAGGAGGGAAGAAAATGGGGAAGAGACAGCAAAGGCACTGAAGAGATCTGAATAATGCCTGGCTAGAATTGTCTACACTGTCATGAGATTTGAATGATGATTGCCCAGATTGCCAACCATGACATATAGCTTCCTTAATTCTTCTCTCCCACTCTACATCCCTACCTCCATCATGTTATCCAGGGAGAACACCAGGAGGCACCAAATAGATGCAAAAATAAAAGGAGCATCAAGAGATAATGAGCCAGTAATAAGAGATACTCTGTGTTATAGGAGCGCTGGGTTCTTTGAAATAACTGGAAAAGCTCATAGTGTATTTGTTTTACTTAGATGGGAATAGTCATGTATAACACTTTTGTCAAATTGCAGACTTTTACTGGCAAATAAGAAAAAAATGGGCCAGATCAAGAAATCAGATATAAGGGCTGTTTAACACATTTATGTCATGTAATGATGTGGCATGCTAAGAAAGTGTAAGATAATTCTCCTCTGTTACTCATACAGATAATTGAATCTGAGTCACACAGCATAGTTCAGGAATCAACTTATGAGACAGAAAATGCTAGATAATGTTCTCTGTCTCTGATGCGTGCATTAAGCCAGATATGTCAGCCTCCTAGAGCTGTTTCTTAAACTGACCTGTAGGAAAACCAGACTATCATTTCTAGAATTTATACTATTTAGTTCACTGATTAAGAAATTTATACTGGATCAGTCAGCTGCCTTTTAGCCACTCATTTGATAAACTTGTTAATTATTCTATATTTAAATTAATCCACATACTTTCCAAAAAATGCACTAGTATCCCAATTACACATGCAGCTGCCTTTTGGAGTACATTTTTGATCCTTTTTGATCCTTTCATTGTAGAATTAGGGGCTGTACAGACCGTCCCTAAGGGATGGCCTGCAGCCACCTCTCTCTGTGCCAGATTGGGGCCACTGCAACTGCATACTGTGGCCCTGATCTCACCTTTCTGCAGTGCAAAAGGGAGCTGCAAAAAGCGTCTCCTTTCTGCGCCATGGAAAGGGCACCATAGCTGCTGGTGCCACAACTTTTCAGTGCTCCTTTGGCACTGCATCATCTGGACACAGCACCATAGGAGTGCTATGATGCCACATACCATGTGGTACGGCATGCAGCATCACGCAGGTGTTTGGCAGAGTCAGGGCATGCATCATATGGGCACCACGCCCCAACTCCACCCCCAGGCTGGGCCGTACTTAACAGCTGGTATGTACAGCCTTTTACTCCCTTTAACAGCTAACTCAGCAGCAGAACATTGCCAGGACTGTTGCTCAAAAAGGCCACTGAGAAGCAAAGAGATCAACCAGCATATGTAGCGCAACTTTAGTGTTTGCAATTTAAAAAGAAAAAAAAACCTTAACAAATGGAATGTTAAGGGCAAACTCTTCCTACATGCTAACCCAACAAAGACTGAACATTCTCAGTGGCTCAAGAAGCCAGAGAATGCATCTGCACTGCAGAAATAATGCAGTTTGACCCCACTTTAACTGCCATGGCTCAGTGCTATGGAATTCTGGGACTTGTAGTTCTGTGGGATGTTTAGCCTTCTCTGTCAGAGAATTCTGGTGCCACAACAAACTACAAATCCCAGGATTCCAGAGCATTTAACAATGACAGTTAAAGTGGTATCAAACGGCATTATTTCTGCAGTGCAGATGCAGCCTCTGTATCTGTTGTAATGGGGGGATGGAATGGCATATCATGCAAGAGGGCACGACTGGCTAACTGACTAGCACACTTGGCAGTAACACAGATTTCAGAATTCACTGTCTTTGTTTCAAGGAGAACTGAAGAGGCCTGGAAGAGATCATTAAAAATTATGAATGATTAGGGAGGAACTAATGCTGCACTCCTTTCCTCTTTCTCAGTGTGGACTCAGTTTTGGCTTAGCTGCCCTGGAAGCAGCTTTGCAAGCACCTTTGCCAGACTACCTTGTGATTAAAATTCAGATGGAGAATAAAGGCCAATATAATTTAAAATTAAAAGTAATGGGTGAACATCAATTAATATAGTGAATTAATTTTATAATTTTTCTCATAACACTCTCATATTAATGATTTAATCTTCTTTAATGACTCAGTACTAACTTATCATGGAGAGACTTAGGAGTCTAAGACCAGGGTTCATTCTTTACTGTGGTTACTATAAATCTATATCAATGAACAAAACATAAATTGAAGTGAGTTCCAGATCAAATTCCAAAGAAGTATTTTTTAATTTATTCTTTGTTTTATGTTATCTTATTATTGTTTTTGAGAACCAGTGTGGTATAGTAGTTTGGGAACAGAGTTTGAATCCTTGCTTAGGCCTGGAAATCCACTTTGGGCAAATCACACTTTCTCAGCCCAGAGGAAGGCTCTGAACAAATCATGCCAAGAATAAATTTGTTTTAGGGTCACCATAAGTAGGAAATAACCAGTGCACATCACAGCAAACTAACTTATCACCATTATCATTAGTGTTCCTGGTGCTGCCCTCACTGAACTTCTGTGTTTATGTATTTCACTGATATATATCCTGAGGACAGCTCATTATGAGATTAAAAACAAGTAGAAATAAAAACACAGGCTAGCATCCTGTTGAGCACTTATGATACTGCAGTATTGCCACAATCACAAATGCCCCTCTCACCTGCTGTAATATCCAGCAACTGCACTGATAAACAGAGGTCTGTTTTGTTGGTGATCAGGACTCAGCAGGGCGACATTTGAAGCCCCCTCCTGCCACAGAGCTGCAGTGTAACAATCAGAAGCAGAAACCCTGTTGCAGCTCCTTGTTGCATCGCATACTGGTGGCAAGAGGACTGGAAATGTCATCCTGCTAAGTCAGGATCACCAGCAGGTCCTCTGTTGCTTGGTGTGGCTGCTGGCTCTTAAGGTAGGTTTCGGAGTCAGGTCAGAAGACAATACCTAGTTATAAGCTTATAACTCTCAGAGCTTCCGGATCTACTGGAAGGATGAGCTGTCCACACAACTGGAACCCACAATGAGCCAATAGCAGCAGCACTGTCTGCACAGAGCACCTCCTCCTCTTCACCCACCCCAATCCTCCTTTTCCTCACACCCAGGGGATTCTCAAGTGCTTCCAGCCTGATTCAAGGCAAACAAGACTGTTTTTAATCTGGAGAATCACCTTAGAATATGGTTTGGACCAGTGTTCTGCCCATGTTGGTCCTGTGTGTTGTCTAAACAGCTCAATGCAGGAATGGGGTGGGAACATTTCTGTTTCTTTTACTACATGCAGACATGGTCAATATCTGTAATGTAAGATCTCTGTTCTCATGATAATTATTCACACACAATTTAAAAACATCAGCTGAAGATATCACGGATAGCCAAAAAGAAAAACAATTCGGTCCTAGAACAGTGATGGCAAACCTATGGCACGTGTGCCAGAGAGGCACTCAGAGCCCTCTCTGTGGGCACACATGTTGTCACCCTAGCACAGACTTTGCCAGAGTTTCATACTAGAAAGCCAGAGGGACGTGGCACTTTGCAACAAATAAGTGGGGTCTGGGTTGCAGTTAGGGCACTCGGTCTGTAAAAGGTTCACCATCACTGTCCTAGAACAAATCATGCTTGCACTCTCCCTGTAAGCCAGGATGACTAAACTGAGGTTTGGCCTTGCTATGAGAAGAAAAGGCTCATACTTTGGACACACAACGAGAAGAAAAGACACATTAGAAAAGGCAAGGATGCTAGGAAAAGTGGAGGACAGCAGAAAAGAGAAGATGACTGTAAGGCAGATGGATCGACTTGATCAGGGAGGTCATGGGCCTGAGCCTGCAGGATATAAGCAGAGAAGTAGAGGACAGGGCCGTGATGGCGAACCTAGGACACGCATGCCACAGGCCCGCATAGGCCACGGAGAAGGAGAAAAAGGCGTGCATGTGCCCATTTCTCCTCCTCCCTGCCATTCCCAGACTCCAGCTGTCTCTCTGACAGCTACCATTAAAAAGGCTTTTTTTCAGTAACCAGTTACAGAATGAAAAGATTTTCAGCAGAGTTTGGAAGTATTATTTTTTGTGACCACAGCTTTCAGGATTCTTTAGCCAGCATGGATAGTGGCCATACTGGTTGAAGGGTTCTGGGAGTTTTAGTTCAAAATTATTAACTTTGCAAAGCTTTGAATACTATACTGCAGGGCGGATTCTGCCATGGCACTTTGTTGTGACATTTTCATGGAACTTCCATGTTCAAAGGCAATGTATCTCTCAGGAAACAGGGCACTTATGAGGTTCCCTGTATCTTCTGGATTGGAGAGGGTGCAGCATTGCGCACTCCAGTAACATCATGAGCCCATGTGAGAGGTGCCCACGAAGTAGTGTCAGGATTCTGTTAGATGGTAGTTGTTATTTTATAGTGGTAAGGTTTACAGTTTATAAAGTATAGTTCAATATATTTAAAATAATGACATGTGGGGTAACATATAATAGATGCTTGGTGGTTCAGTTGATGGGAGTTGTAGTGTTTGTACTGGGGAAACAATAATTGCTTGGCTAGTCTGTGGGTGTGAGGAACCTGGTACCAATCCTATCAAGGCCAGTCTCTGGGAAAACTTGGAAAAGCCTAAAATGAGAGTATGTGTGAGTGGTGGGCAAATTAGAAAAGGAGCAATGGTATTTTGAGTTATGGAGAAGCCAAAGAAAAGTCTGCAAAGTTACAGGGCGGGGCATTGCTTGTTCTGTGTTTGTGTGGAAAAATTATGTTAGTTCTCTCTGCAGAGGTCATACTGTTTGCTTCTTTAGGTAGTGAATAGAGTTTTGCTGATGAAATACAGAAGACTGGTTTACTGAAGTGAGAGAAGTGTGTGGTTCTGACAAGCAGCCTCTGTTTAAGCCAGTAATGTTCCACTTCCACCTTATATTTGGTTGTCTGTATTTTGTGTTGCTGTTACTTAGCGATGTTAATATGGACATATTAGCTGCTGAACCTTCTGGTTTACGTGCTCATGATGTCTTTTAATTGTTTTCATCTATTGCTGCTCGGTCTTAAATGTAGTTTTCTCCTGCCTTTTCAAAATTTCAAGAGCCCCCTTAAGGTTTAAGTGATCGAAATACAGTGATGTTGTTTGTGATACACAACAAAGCAATACCAAAAAAGAAAAGAAAAGAAAAAGGGAAGATAGCCTGAGTCACTGGGTGCTAGCTAGTACATTAATCATCTCACTTAAGCAAGTAGAGTGATGATGCTGTCCCCAAGGAAACTGTCTAGTTTGTGTTCAGTAGAAAAACAAGCAACAACATGCAGATGGTTCACTTTTAGCCTACAAAAACAGCTGTGTTTGTCCTATGTTTATCATTCTGTGCATCTGGCAACAGGGTACACTCTAATATTTTGCCAATGAAAACTGGGATGTGTGTGCCCAGCGAACATCAGAGTGTGGTGAGGATGGCAAAAGGTATCAGTAAGGAAGAACACACCAGCTAGGAGATGCTACAGCATTTTGCTATTGCCTAAGCTTACTGGGAAGGACAGGTCCTCATATCTCCTCCAGCCCCTCTGCTGATAAAATGGAATGGGATCACAGAGGATTAATCAAGACTGACCCTACCAAATGGGGATAGCTGAAGGACATATAATATCAAGTGGTCCAACCTGCCTTCGGCAATCATTAATTTTTATTTGTTGGATTTATTTTTCTCCTTTTCTTTGAACTGGTATTGAGCAAATTCTTATATTTGGCAAGACTGTGTTGGAGGTCAAACCTGACGTCCCATCCTTTTCTCCATGGACCTGGATTTCTGCTATTTAATTTACAACAGCTCAAAACCTCTTCCCAGAAGCAGAATTGCCAGCAGCTGCAGGTAGTTTTTCCCAGCTAGACCAGCCTGTCATTGATTGTTGCTTTCCGAGGGCTGGCAAAGGGACTGATAGCTACAAGGATTGATTTGCAAGGCCGCTAGACATGTCCTCAGCCTGAGCTATAAATAAAAGAGCAGGATGAAAGAAAAAGGAAATAGAATGGCATAAAAGTAGGACAGGAAAGAGAAGAAATGTGAAAGAAAAAGAGAGATTTTTACTTTTTTCTTGTTTTTTAATTTTACGTTTTTTTAGTAATCCTGATCCATACAATATTTTCTTTTCTTATATAGAAACTGTAAATTTACACACACCCCACAAACCCTCTATCCTTTCTTCCCTTCCACCCCCCCCCCAGATAAAGTCATAAGCTTTATCCTTGTCAATCACCATAAATATAAATTGTCTTTCAAATAACTGCATGTTGTTTATGCAGTTATATCAATCATATCTATAAGACTTCAGGGAAAACCCATCAGTATGCTCTGTTTATGCTCCATCTACAGAGACAGAAGAAGAAGAAATTGAAAGATTCTATACTGGAGCCCAGGAAGAAGTTGATCACACACCAGAGCAGGACTTGTTAAGCATAGGTGATTGGAATGCAAAAGTACGAAACATAGCAGAATCAAAGATTGTAGGAAAATTTGGCCTAGGATCAAGAAATAAGCAGGAGAGTGACTGAAGGAATTATGCAATGAATGAATTGTGTAAGGTCAACAGTTTGTTAATTGCAAACACATTCTTCAAGCAATGAAAGAAGTGATGATATATATGGACATCACCTTATGCAGTGGTGTCATTAGGGTTGGTGTCACTCAGTACAGTAACTCATGGTATCACCCCTTCCCCAATTGACCTCCTCCCATACCAGACCATACAGAATCTTTAGTCATGTTTTTTGTAATAATGTTACTCATAATTCGTAATTTGCATACATCACTGAATGCAGTGGTAATAGTTGTGACATAAACAACTAGCACAGTTAAAATTATACTTTTAAATTACAGTATCATATGCACAGCCTAAATGTATTTACATGTGTCTAAAGTGTAAATTAGGTAAAATGTGATATTTTAAAAGGTTTTTTTAAAAATAAAATTTTAATTTTAAATATATATATATATATATATATATATATAATATATATATATATAATTTGAATTATAAAAAAAACTCTGAGGCTCTCCTTTTCCCCTCACTGAACCTCACCCCCCCTCACACACCATCTCTTCAGCATTTTAATAGGACACAGGTGAATGCCACAGCCTGTTTCTGCCAAAATACAGATGTTTGAGAAGCAGTGGTGTCACCCCCCCCCTTTTTTAGGGTATCACCTAGTGTGGTCTGAATCCCTCACACCCCTTAGTGATGCCACAGACCTGATGGGCAATATAGAAATCAGATAGACTACATAATTGGAAACAGTAGATGGAGAAGCTCCATTCTCTCTGCAAAAGCAAGACCAGGATCAGATTGTGGCACAGACCATGAACTGCTAATATAAAAAATTAGAAAAAAGCTAAAGAAGAACACTAACCCAACCATCATGCCAAAATACAATCTGAAGAATCCCCCTAGAATGAAAAGATAGTGTAAATAGATTTGCACTCTTAAACCTAATCTGAGGCTGACAATTTGTGACTTGCCCAAGGTCACCCAGTGGGTTTCCATGGTCAAGTGATTTGAACCCTGGTCTCCCAGTATTCTAATCCAACATTCAAACCATTACACCATGCTGGCCTTCAGAATCTACCCTAATTATAACTAAATATGTCAACAAATATGGAAAATTTAAAAAGTGGTCCACAGATTGGAAATGCACAGTATACTTTCTGATTCCCAGAGAATGGATTGCAGTAATCACAGGACCATTGCAATAATATCCCATGCAAGCAAATGATGCACAAAATTCTACAACAAAGTCTTTACTATACATAGAGTGAGAAATGCCAGCTGTCCAAGCTGGGTTCAGGGGAAAAAAAAGAGGCACTAGAGATTATATTGCGAACATACCTTAGGGCACAACCAAATAAAGCCAGCAGAAAATGTGCTAAACCTTTGACTGTGTAAGATACGAGAAACTATGAACTGATATTTAAAAAATTGGGTGAGCCACAGCATTTTATTGTCCTGATACGTAACCTGTGCAACTTGAAACAACAGTCTAACATTCAAGGCAGAATACAGAGAAACAGAATTGTTTCCAAATGGGAAGGGGGTCAGGCACCCTATCTGTTTAAATAGTAAACTGAACATATAATACCTTAAACCAGATTAGACTAAGAGGAAAGAGGTGTGAAAATAGGAGGAAGAAATATCAACAATTTAATATATGCCGATGACACCACGTTACTAGCTGAAAATAGCAAAGTCTTGAAACAATTACTGAAGAAAGTCTAAGCAGAAAGTGCAATGGCAGGCTTATAGTTGAACAGTAAGAAAACAAAAATAATGACTCCAGATGATTTACATCATATTAAAATATACAATGAAGACATTGAAATGGTTCAAGATTTTCCATACTTTGATTCAGTCATTAATCAGAATGGAGATTGCAATTAAGAAATCAGAAGAGTTGGACTTGGTAGGGCAATGATGAAGGAACTAGACAAGAGCCTAAAGTGTAAAGATATATAATTGAATACTAAAGTTAGGATTATCCATGCCATTATATTTCCAATTTCTATGTATGGTTATGAAAGCTGGACAGTGAAGAAAACTATTAGAAAGAAAATCAACTAATTTGAAATATGGTGCTGAAGAAGTTGAAAGATACCATGGACAAACAAATAAATGAGTCCTAGAGCAAATCAAGCCTGAACTCTCCCCAGAAGCCAAGATGACTAAACTGAGACTGTCATTTTTTGGCCATATTCCAAGAAGACAAGTCTCACTAGAAAAGACAATACTGCTTGGTATGGTAGAAGACAGTAGGAAAGGGGGAGGACTGGCACTGAGTCTGTAAGACCTGAGCAGGGCTGTTGATCACAGGTTGGCTTGGAAATCTCTCATTCATGGGATCGCCATTAGTCAAAGTCAACTTGATGGCAATTAACAACAACAACAACAACAACAACAACAACAAGAAGGATTAAATCTGTTCCAAAGTTTTAACTCAAACGAAATGTTGCATTAATAGCTTGTAACAAAGAAAGCTGAAATTGTCTTGTAGGCCACAAAACACTGCTTAGAATACACATGCATGCTACTGCCAAAGAGCCTTATGAAAGGTACCCAACCACATCCACACTGAGGGTCAGACATCCTAGGTTTACAGGAAACAAAACAGCAATGAAACATCTCTTTCTCATGCAAAGGTAGATACCGGAAATCAGAGATAAGCAGTGAAGGGGGGAGGGAGTACTGACTACTGACTAAAAGCTAATTTAATTGAGCTAAAGCTGAAAGAGTTATGTTCAAAGGAACTGTGTCAACCCTAACTTCTCAACATTTTGGGGACCTTACCCAAAATGATGTGGTTTTTTTTTCATACAACAAAACCTTAATTATGGGAAATCTAGATATTTTCCCTCAATGTTCTGTTGCAACATTATATATTCTCACATTTTAGTCAGTAATATTTTGCTTGCACTGGAAAAATATGATCTCCACTACTTAGTGCCAAAAAAGGGAGCTTTGGCTCTCCAGATGTTTTTGCCCATCATCATTATGATCACCATCATCACCACCACCACCATCATCACCATCAGCATCAGCATCCTCACCAGCATTGTGATCATCATTATTTACACCCCATCTTTGCCCTCTTGGCTAGGCTTTCTATCAATTTTGTGGCCCCAGGCCCACCCAGGAGTCAAATTTGATCTTGCTCTAAAGTACCCCAAGATGATCTCTAGGGGTGTAGGGGCCATTTGCACATGTTTGGAGCTTCCACTGAACATGACAGCTGTCAAAATGAAATTTTGTGAATTTTTAAAAATTGCCTCAATATGTCCCAGAATGTCTTTTAGGGTTCCCAGGCAGGCCCAAAAACATGCTGCTGTGTTCCATAAAGAGTTTTTGGAGGGCCAAAAAAGGCTTCAAGTTCTCTGGGAAGGCTAATGTGGCCCACTAGTTTTCCACAGTTGCTCATTCCTGATGTATTTGTATATTTGTTAGTGGTGATTGGAGGAAACATTTAATGAATGTAATAATATTTCACGGAATCATAGAATCATAGAGTTTAAAGATAGCTCAAGGGACATCTAATCTAATCCCCTACCATTTGTGAATACACAGCTAAAGAACTCTGGAGGATTTAATAAGTGCATTAAATAAAATACTTATTTCATGAAGAATGTGGCTGTTTTTTAAAAAATAAATGTTCACCTAATTCAGAATCTATTTCATGTTTGCTATTTTTATTTATTTTTAAATTCCATCCAAGTACTAACCAGGGCTGATTCTGCTTAGCTTCCAAGAACAGAAGGGTTCTGGTGCCAGTGTATCTTGAGCTCCTCTAAAACTGGCCAAACAACTCCAGGAAAGCCCTTCTCATGTTTTCTTTCTTTTTTTTTTAAACCACAATTCTACATTTAAGTAATGCTTTATACCCACTAATTGTTTTCAACCATTTTATTAATCAGCACCATACTATAGGTTTGTTTTTTTATAAATGAACTCCCCTGTAGAAAAGCAACAAATGCACCAAATTTAGGGACATTTTAAACCAGATGTTTTTTGAGTCACAAAGTGTGAAGGGTCATTTTTTAAAAAATCTTGCACAGTTCTGTTTTCTTTTATGGACTGGAGGCAAAGCAGGGGAGGGAGGGAAAGAGGAATAAGCAGATTGCTTTAATTGCAAGGCCCGACTCTTGTAAGCTTAAAAAGAAACATTGAGTAATATTGAGAGCTCTGTGAGAAGAGATTTATGTAACCTGCACCTAAACCACAAGTCACATGGGCTCCCCCCCCCTCCATTTGGTACTTTTGCTCAGAGCAGAGGTTATGTTTTTAGTTTGCCTCCTCCTCAATCAAGTCACGCTGTGCCAGCCTGGTTTGAATGACTTCAAGCTGAATCTAAAATGTCCTTAAAGAGGCTCATTCAGCAGAACCGCAATGCCAACTCTGTGGGCTACTATGGGGAACCCATCAGTGGCCCACCACTGGACAACAAAAGCAGCAAGATATTCACAAATCCAATGGGGACTTTGTCTAGAGACTTCAAGCAGGTATGTTTTTACTTGAGAGCTATGCTGGACTTATTGTTTGCCCACCTTTTAAATGGCTGTACTGACCTTGGGCAAGTCACACTCTCTCAGCCTCAGGGGAAAACAAAAGCAAACCTCCTCTGAACAAATCTTGCCAAGAAAACCCCATGAAAGGTTTGCCTTAGTGTTGCCATAAGTCGGAATGACTCGAAGGCACATAACAACTGTGGGCTCCATAGTCCATCTGTTTTCAAGGTTTGGCTAAAATGAGACCTAACATGCCAATGACTATTGGCTAACATAATCTGTCAGATTAAATCCCATGTTAATCTGTCACGTCTGGCCCTGCTGTGAGGCGAGAGCCTTTTGTCAACAGATTTGGGTTGTCATGAATGGGCAACAAATTCCGATTTATTGACTTTGTTCTCTCTGCATTTTTGTCCTCAAGGATGGGGAGTGGGGTTTGTGAGATTTTTGTTTTGCAGGCTGAAATAACATGTATGGCTTTGGTTTTGCTGTTCTGCCCAGGAGCAAATTCTCTTGAGCCAGCCCTGCTTCTTGAACCTATAACAGTTGCTGAATCCCAGAAATTTGGCAAGTGAACCCCCCCCCCCAGCTATGTATTTTCACATTGGGGGAAGGAATCACTACATTTCCATTTGCTTGAACTTCTCTGGTGGGCATAATCTGGCAAGAGGCCACTTCTGCCCTCAGGCAGAGTAGAGCAGTTGCCCTTGCAGGTGATTTGGGGTGTCATGAGTGGGTAGCATCTTCTTCCTTTTAAACTATTGTTCTTGGTATTTTTTTGAGGGAAAGGGCCTTAGGGAATTTTCCATCTCTTGTTCCAAAATAGCGGGCTGCTTTAGGAAGCAGTGTAGCTAAGGGAGGGCAAAATAAGCATTGCTCCCCCCATAGATTCTGTCTCCCCAGATGACATTTTCCTTCAGTTGTTCGGGGAGATACTGTACTAAAAATCATTCACATGTAGAACACACCTAAAATATTTGCTCTGTTCACCTTTCCTTGGTAACTTTGCCTGCCCCTTTTCTTTGGATGCCCAAAGTACAGTATCTAAATGCTCACTGAAGTTTTAAATTACTGAATGCTAGAAATTGCAGGGGCAGAAAATTTCATCAGGAGAGCAGAATTCTTATTGAGGGGGCAATGCCCTCCATTTGCCCCTCTCCCATCCCATAGAAACAGCCCTGCCGTAACTTAAAACTGCAACTGAATATTTTGAAACACAATGTGGGCAACCCAAAGAAAAGGGCAGGCCAAAGGAATGTGATCTATGACTCTGAGCATGAATGATTTTCAGTGTCTCACTCTCTGCAAGGCAAGAAATTTGGGAGGGAGGGAAGATTTCATGCCAATGATACTTATGAGGGGCAATGTCCCCATTCAGTACTCCCCTGGCTTTAAGTACTACAGTGGTTCCTTGGTATCTACTAGGGTTTGGTTCCAGGGGGCCCCATGGATACCAAAATCTGTGAATGCTCAAGTCCCATTAAATACTATGGATAGTAAAATGGTGTCCCTTATATAAAATGGCAAAATTGAGGTTTGCTTTTGGGAATTTATATATTTTTAAAATATTTTCAACCTGTGAATGCTTGAATCAGTGGACAAAGAATCTGTGCATACGGTCAACTGTATACATTTTGCCTGTGTGTGGCTGTGTGTGTGTATGTGTGTATGCCATTTACCTTTCCACCTGAGGCAACCTGGGTTTGCTACCGGCATGGCACTGGGATCATTGAGGAGATGGCAACTCTGGTTGAATCTAATGGAATCAGCCAGGATCTGGAGTATTTGCTCACAGTCTGGTTAGATTTTTAAAGCAATCACAGACAACATGAACCTTGAAGTCCAGATCGATGTGTAGTTCAACCCACCTCTGGCAAGAAGTTAGGTGCTGCTGCTTGCTAATTGCCTATTTGTGCCCAACTTGGGACCACACTCTATTTTGAAATGTGCTGAGAAAGAATTATATTTTTAATCAAGAGAGGTAAGTGCTTTGCTTCTTCAAGTGTCATTTATTTAACTTCAGCCAGTGGAGACAATGATGGTCCAAGAGAGGCCTTTTTTGCAGTAATAACAAAAGCTGATTAACATTAACCAAGTTTTTGAACCACTGTTTCACACGGTGATGATGGCATAATAATATGGTTGTCCAGTATCCCAGCCCGATATTTCTTTTCTCCTTCTTCATTTTAAAGACAATTTTATTTCTGTATTTTTCTTTACAGAATAGATTTTTAAAAATATTTTTTCAGAAGTCTACAGGTTGCATGTACAGTCAGTCCTCCACACTGCTCTCTTTACTACTTTAATTTTGACAGATGTCTGCTTATATAAGTTGTATTTTCTGACCTAATAAAAGCAGGTAATTTCATTGAGAGGAGTGATGAGATGCCTCTCCTTGGTGGAAATGGGAAACTTCTGCTAAAATATAAAAACAATCTTCATGAGAGAAGAGGATACTAAGAACTAGGAATAAAATAATCCATAAAGTATCTGCCATCCCATCTGTTTATTCCTCTAGGTGGAATTACAGGGGACCCTTGGTATCTGCTGGGGTTTAGTTCTAAGACCCCCCCCCTTTCCGGGTGGATTCCAAAACCCATGGATGCTCAAGATCCATTAAATACAATGGCACAGTAAAATAGTGTCCTTGTTTGCCTCAGGGTCACCTTAAGTTGGAAACAACTTGAAGGCACACAACAATATGGCAAAATCAAGATTTGTTTTTGGGGATTATACACACACACACACACACACACACACACACACTGCACTTTTGAGACCCCTCTAACTGCCCTGGCTTAATGCTCTGGAAGTCTGGTCTCTGTGAGGAATTTAGCCTTCTCTGTCAGAGAGCTCTGGTGCCACAATAAACTACAATTCCCAGGATTCCATAGCACTGAGCACTGGCTGTCAAAGCAGTGTGTTTTGGACACAGATATCCTCCTTTTGTGAGTTAATCCAGTCCCTAGCCTTTATATCTCTCTCACACACTGCAGGATTAATAACCCACTTTGAGACTGCTTTAACTCAATGCTAGGGAATCCTGGGAATGCTAGTGTTTGGGAGACATTGAGACCTCTGTTAGAGAAGGCTCTGAGACCACAATAGACTACAATTCCCAGAATTCCCCAGCACTGAGCAGTCTCAAACTGGACCATTTCTTCAGTGTGGATGCACCTGGTGAGGAATCCTGGGGACTGCAGTTCAACTACGTTTGGAGGGTTATGTGACTCCCTGTCAGAGATAGCTCTGGGGCCACAGTGTACTACAATTCCCAGCATTCCCCAGCACTAACCGAGGACAATTAAAGCACTCTCGAACTGGATTATTTCCTCAGTGTGGAGGCAGCTTTGGTGAGGAACTCTGGGCATTTCAGTCCAGCATTGTTTTATTTCTGCAGTGTACAGTATTTTGGACCAGAGACAAGGTGACCAGGCATCCTCCTCCTTTTCCAGGATATGTCCTCTCCTGTCAAATTTCAAAATGTCCTCCATTTGGATCATGGCTAAGAAGCATGAATTTATAATTACATGGGTGTTTTTAGCTTTTATTTTTGGTCATGTCCTACATATTTTGTATGAGTGCCCTACATTTTGGGGTGAGGGCATTGGTCACCTTGGTCAGAGAGCTTTACAGGGGTTTAACTGCCATTCTGCTGTTGTGCTGGAACAAACCACCATTCCCAGAATTCCATAGCATTCAGCCGAGGCAGTTAAAGTGGTCTCAAACCAGATTATTTCTCCAGTGTAGATGCAGCCCAAGCTTTTTGCCTCTCTTATGCCTGAGATTTCAAAGCCCAGCCCTGGCACCACAACAAACTACAAATCCCAGGATTCCATAGGATGGAGTGATGAGAGTGAAAGCAGTGTCAAACTGCTTTAATTCTGCAGTGTGGCAGCAGCCTAAGTGTGCTTAATGCAGTTCTTAACATAGTGCACCTCTTGCATACCGAGTCTCGCAAGACTTTTTTGTTTAACAACTTGTACCCATTAACTCCATTTCATGTCTCCAATACAGACAAAACAAGGCAAAAATTAATTAATTGATTGATTAATATCCCACCTTTCTCCCAGTACAGAAACCAAGGCAACATACAACTTCAAAAACATGATACAATTCTTAAAAATCTTGTTAATACAAAAGTTAAAAAAAAGCTAAACCAATGTCTATCATATATAGTAGTGCAGTGGTTTGAGTGTTGGAGTTTATCAGCCGAGCCTCTTAAAGAGGTATAATGCAAGGTGAATCTCTAGCTAGTGCCTCCTGTTGCATGCTGGGATTGGCAGTTTTAGGAGGGTGTATTTAAATTCTCCGGCAGAGAAGATCAGCTCCTTAAAACTGCCAATCCCAGCATGCAACAGGAGGCTGCTAGAGGAAGTCACACTGGAATAGTAGCTCTTTAAGAGCATAGTGTGATAAACATCTAGGACTCTGGGAGACCAGAGCTGGAATCCCCACTCAACCATGGAAACCCACTTGGTGAACTTGGGCAAAGCACACTCTCTCAGCCTTGGAAGAGGACAATGCCAAACCTCCTCTGAGCAAATCATGGCAAGAAAATCCTGTTATAGGCCACACTTAGGGTCTGCTGTGTATCAGAAATGACTTGAAGGCACAGAACCACAAAGTGGAACAGGACTGGATCCAGAAGGTTCTGGAAGGCTGGGAGAAGACTAAGAGCATCGGAAAACACATATTTCCGATGGTCTTAGGAACCGAGACACCACTCCAATATGGCTGGGGGTCACCACAGCATGAGGAACTGTATTAAAGGGTCGCCGCATTAGAAAGGTTGGGAACCACTGATGTAGATGGAGGTGTTTGACTTTCCTAGGCTTTTAAATAGAAGTGTAGCTATTGACAACCATTGGCATTAACCAAAAGGTAATTTATTGGAGTGCTCAGCTAAACTTTTGATAAATCCATGGCTATTGTTTGTGTTCTTTGGAGTTTTGTTCTTCAGTTGTCACCTAGCCTTGAGCCTTCACCACAGCGTGGGCAAATCTGTGTGATGAAAACACAAAACTGGTTATAAATATCTGTTACAAGTTTTGTGCATGCTGGAATGTAATTCTAAAGCTTGGCTTTGTTCCACACAAAACAACACATTTGGTCCAGGACAAAACACTGGACAAAACATTCTTCTTTGACCAGCATAAATGTGACAAAACAAGATGAGTCCTGCTTGCGGGTGTTTGGTCATTTTTGAAATGTTTCCAAAACATGCAAAACCTTGCTCTGTGACAACCACAAATGAAACCTGTTTGGTCACAACAACCGAACAAAATAAATATGTGTGTTTTCTACACTTGGTAATAGTTTTCTATCACACTCATTTTAGCTCTCTTAGGGTACTTTCACACTACACAGTTATAGCGACACAATTCCACTTTAATTGCCATGGTTCCATCCTATGAAATCCTGGGATTGGCAGTCTAGGAAGGCACATTCAGATTTCTCGGCCAGAGATCTCCTTTCTAGTCTCTAATCAAACTAGTGATGCCAGAATTCCATATGATACAGTTAAAGTGGCATCATAGAACTGTATTAATATCGTGTGAATGGGCCCATAGGCTGGAATCCTCAATCTAACTACCCAAATGCAAGCTCGCTTAGACTCAACAAAGCTTACTTCCTATTAGGCATGTATGAGATTGCATTTTTGATATCCCCCCTCCAGTCTTATTGAAGCCAGCTTCCCTTCATGAGAATAATTTTGATGGACCTTAACCATGTTGTTCACACTGTCCAATTCATTGGCTATTTGAGATTATCAGAAGAACTCTTTAAACCTTAGACAAAGTTTGAAAGAATCCCATTCACATTAAACCATTCTTGGAATGATGGCTACCTAACTTTCCAGTGAATTTTCCAGAGAAAACTTTCTAGAGTTTTCAGGCTTTTGATTATTCAGTTTGAACATCATGTATATGACCATGTTATATGGCATATTACAATTTCTCCATGGAGAATATTTCTATAAATTACTGTAGGAGTGTCTGTAGGGATGCCTGTACTCAACTGGAATAAATTTTCCTCAAACAATGCCACGTGGGTTTTAAAATTAGCAGTTTCAAGTTCTCCACAAACTCTCTTGGATCTGGCATGGTTCCAGCAACAAATCCAAACTCCTTCTCAGTTGTTTAGTTTACGTATATTCTTGAACATGATTCCTGTTTAATCCTGCGTATTTCATCTAAGGAACAAGAAGAGAATGTAATAGAGCTGGGTGGAAAAAAAATAAATTTCTGTATAGTTATTCTGAGAGGCAGCATGATATAGTGGTTTGAGCATTGGACTATGAATGGAAACCAGGGTTCAAACATCAGCCTCAGGGGATGACAATGGCAAGTCCCCTATGGCAAGCCCCCTATGAGGAAATCTGCCAAGAAAACCCCATAATAGTCTCACCATAAGTCAGAAACAATGTGAAGACACACAACAACAACATTGTTAATCTATATGGCTGCATGCTGCAACTAGGTAGTACTGATCTACCTGATATATAGCTGTCTGTCACTGAAACTGTGTTGTTGTGTGCCTTCAAGTCATTTCTGACTTATGGTAATCCTAAGGCAAACTTTTCATGAGGTTTTCTGGGGCTGAGACTGTGCGACTTGCCCAAAGTCACCCAGAGGGCTTCCAAAGCCAAGTGGAAAATCAAACCCTGGTCACCAGAATCATAGTTCTACTCTCAAACCACAACACCATTCTAGGAAGACATAGGACCTTATCACACGAGGCACTTACCACACTGGAATCGTGGCCCAAATGCTTCAGAAGCACAG
The DNA here is from genome assembly GCF_019175285.1 of Sceloporus undulatus. Taxonomy (NCBI): domain Eukaryota; kingdom Metazoa; phylum Chordata; class Lepidosauria; order Squamata; family Phrynosomatidae; genus Sceloporus; species Sceloporus undulatus. The sequence continues at coordinate 217,916,848 of NC_056522.1, forward strand.
AGGTGGGATTGCCGGTGGTGCTTCTGAAGCATCACTGAAGCACGTTCTGTGCTTCTCCCGTTGACAAATCGTTTGCAGAGCAGCCATTTATGTAATAATGGGATCTTCCGTTATGCAAAATATGGCTGCTCCATAAATGCTTTGGCAACGGAAGAACAGCAAAATGCCTCAATGATGTTTGAGAAGCGCGGCCGGTGATCCCACTCCTGTGCCTCTGAAGTGTTTAGGCCACAATTCCAGCGCAGTAAGTGCATCATGTGATGAGGGCCATAAATGCACATAATTATTCATAATGTGTATTGTATCTATTAGCAAACTGTATAAGACAGAAGAAACTAATTCTGTAACACAGTATGACATTTGTTTGTGGAATTGTTGCGGGAGGCATTAGTTGACATACATTTGAAGACAGGATTAGAGAAAGTCATGAAGAAGAAAAGTTATGCATGAAATATCCACGTTCACAAACACAGGAATTACAGCTCATGTTCTTATGAACACATTCATGAAGAATGATTCTTTTACTGGCTGCTATTCATGAATGCTACCCAAAACAGCTTCCAGTACTGCTCCCTGTATGTACTGTATATACTCGATTATATGTCACCCTCATGTATAAGCTGAGGGCAATTTTGGGGGCAAAATTATGGAATTTGCTATGGCCCATGGATAAGTCAAGGGTAAAATTTAGGAGCATATAGCAAAGGATCTAAAGGATGAAGCAAAGCAAAACAATGTCAAAGAACTTACAAAATCCCAGCAGACAGACTGGATGGATGAGGACCCCCCGTCCGTGCTTTCAGGACATATATGCTTGATTTTCACCAGGGGATGGTTCCTTCTTTTAAATAAGGGTTAAGATACATTGCTTACATTGACGCATGGATAAGTCAACTCAAGAATCCCAGCTCTGATTCCACATTTTAATAAATTTTGTTTTGTAGAAAATATTAAATTTCTAATGAAACTGACTGGCTTCTTTTTATGCCTTCATGCCTCTAGCTTCCTCTGAGTAGAAGGTGTTCCTTGGGTGACTCCTCTGGACCACAAAGGTAATAATGACATAATTTCTCCCTCTTAATACCAACCTATTATACTACTGTTGGCAATATTTGGGTGAGTAGATATACTGAGGCATACTATTAAATGCCAAAGATGTACATGTTAAACAATCACTACAGTGAAAGCTTTAGGATGGAGAGTGATGGAGGGACTGAAGCAACGCAGTTTTGCAGTAGCAATTACAAACTACCATAACAGATACAGTAGTAGTGTTTTGGGATTACATACATTATGTATATGCAAATATTCCAAAATCTAAAAAAAAATTAAAATTGATAGTCCCAAGCATTAGGGAGCCGTAGGGTTAAGGGAGATGAGAAGTGTGGTAAGGGCACAGTGAGTTTTCAGTTATATAATTTCTCCATAATACAACAAATAAAAATCAAAAACAAATAATTTTTTTAGCGCAATATGGTACATTTTCAGGTGAATGGCACATTTATCCTAAATAAAATATTCAGAAACTTCTCACTAAAGTTACTAACTTTGGTGCTTGTTTGCTTGTGTGCAGAAAGTCACTTAAAATCTTCAGAGATGATAATGAATCGTTTGGATTTGAAATTCAGGTAAGGCACTTATTATTTTTATTGTTGTTGCTGCTTTTTATGTAATGATAATACAATAATTATTATATTACTAATGTATATTATAATATAAATAATAACAATATTATAATAAAATACAAATAATAATTATATTGTAATACAATATGAAATAATTATAATATATATTTATATAATGTATAATGTATAATCTCTCTCTCTCTCTCTCTCTCTCTCTCTATATATATATATATATATATATATATAAAAATATAAATATAAATATTAATATCCTTCCTTTCCCCAAAAGTCAGGACTCAAAGCAGCTTAAAAGTTAAAAGAAAAATACATTTAAAACATAAATAAAAAACACTTAAACTATTGCAGTATTAAAACATACCACACAGTAAAATAATAACATGCAATGGATAGGATAAATTATATGGGATGTTAGTCAATATTGGAATGTATGGAATATTCGCAAGAAACGTAAAAAGTGCGATAAGTAACATATAAAAGATAGTAGATTGGGAAGTGAAAGGAAAAGAAGACAAAAGAAGATTATGTATTTTTATTTTTTTAAACTGTTTTTGGTATGTATGGTTGTAAATGCGATTGAAATACTTAATAAAAATATTTTAAAAATAATAACATGCAATTTTTAAAAGATAAAAGTGCTTAAAAACAGTACACTTAAAACAGTACAACACCCCACCCCGTTCTTTATAGACTCACTGTTTTAAAAGTTTGTCTGAATAAAAAGATTAGCCTGCTGGCGGAAGGATAACAAAGACAGGGCCACTCTGGCCATCCTGGGGACAGTGGTGTCACTACAGGCGTTCTGGGGTGACACCCCAGAAGAGGGGTGACATTTGGTTGGGCTCCCTTCCATGTGCTCTCCTCTCGTGTGTTTCTCCCATGCTGTCCCTGTGCACACTCCCTCGTGCGATCCCCACACACTCTCCCCCCATGCTGTCCTGTCCCTTTCCCCATGAGGAAAGGATGGGGCAGCACAGGGGGAGGGAGTGCACCCCCCCCCAAAAGCCCCATTCCCCAAAAGCCCCCCCCCCCCACTCTGGGTGCCACCATGTACTTGACGAAATATTTTTTGATAACAAAACAGGTCATATACTTAAATTTTATATGTTATTGAACAAGAGGCAATTGGAACAGGAGACAATTACCTTATATACTCGACTATAAGTCAATGTCATGTATAAGTCGAGGGCAAGTTTTGGGGCCAAAATTATGGATTTTGCTATGACCCATTGATAAGTCGAGGGTAAAATTTAGGAACATATAATAAAGAATCGAAAGGATGAAGCAAAGCAAAACAATGTCAAAGAACTTATAAAATTCCAGCAGACATAACTCTGTGTGCTTACTCTTAAGATTGGATGGATGAGAGAGTAGAGGGGGCCAGTGCTTCACATATTATACTCTTGGTTTTCATCAGGAGATGGTGCCTTCTTTTAAATAAGAGTTAAGATACAATACTTACATTGACCCGTGGATAAGTCGAGCCAGTTTTTTGGGGTCAATTTTTTAACCTAAATTTCTAGACTTATACATGAGTATATACAGTAAACATACTATGCTGAAATGGTCCCTTGAGATTGAGAGATCCATAAAACTCGAAAAACTGGAAAAAAAAACTTGGTATAACAGTAACAAATTTACGTTGTGTCAAAACGATAGGGATTTTTTTTTAAATGTTCCATTGTTGGCACATATCCCCCAACAAACTTAACTTGAGCTATAAAACAGGGACGGCTACATGTTGGAAGTGTCAAAAACTTGATGCGAATTATATTCATTTATAGTGGAGATGTAAAGCAGCTGAAAAATACTGGCAAAAGATACTGTTACTGTATGTCAGAGGTTCTTCAAATTGATATACCTTTTGATCCATTTCTTTTCCTTTTGAATATGACATCTGAAATGAGTGAAGAAACGGAACAAAAGAATAGACGCATAGTATTGTACATGATCACATCTGCCAGAATTATATATGCTAAACTCTGGAAAAAAACTGAGATCCCAACAGAAGAAGAATGGCTTAATAAATTATATGAAGCAAAAGAAATGGACATACTAACAGCTCTAATGAGAGAAAACATGGTTGAAAAAGTAAAGGAAATTGAAAAGGGTTGGCTTTGTGTTAAAAGATATATAGAGAGAGTCAATTTTAGACAGACTAAAGATAATTTCTGAGATTAAGTGATAAACTGAACTGTAATCTACCTCTTTCTAGCTGTACTTTATTTGATTGGTAATTGCTTATTTGGGGATAACTCTAGGTATCAAGTTATCTAAATAAACATATATACATATAGATTAATAGCCCTCCTGTCTCCCAAGGAACCTAATTGGAACTTTATAGAACTTTTTTTGTTTGTTTTTTGCTTTTGACTATATTAGATAGGAAACTATATAAGCTAGAATTTAAGAAGATCAAGCCATCATCTCGGAAGTATAAAAAGCTTTTTAGATAAAAGAGAAGCTTTGCTTGTTGTATTTGCGTTTTAATGTATGTATGTGTTTATGAGATGTACGTTATGGTTGGTATATATGTGGTTTTTTTCCATATATGTTTAATAAAAAAAATTTAAAAAATAAAATATAAAATAAAACCCATTTAAGTGAGTGCCCAGACCATGCCCAGATCAGGCGAAAGAGGTGTGTGATAATCTCCGAACTCTTTTGCCCTTCACGTTTTCTGTATTGGGAGGAACAAGAAGGAATTCAGTCACTGTGACAGGAGAGTAAATGAAGCCTATGAAGAATAAGACTGGGTTCCTTTCCTCTTTTGTTTCCCTTCCCTTCCTGCTTGTCTAACAGTTAAGTGACTTACTAGTTGTAGATGAATAATTTCTTTGGAGGAAAGACAGAAGATTTATCCTCAACATCCTTTAGCAGTTTGGTAACTTTAGAAGAAGGACAACTGGCTTGTTCGGTGGGAAGTCTGTTTTGAGAAAAAAAAGCCACAAAAAAAAAAAAAAAAAAGAGGAAATGCTTCCTTTAGCATGCTGTGGGTGGGTACAGTTCATGCATATGTAAAGCAGTGCACAAGCTCTGCTGGTAAATGATAAAAGAAAGGTGTGAACTTACCCATTGACAAAAAAGAGGAAATAAGTTAGTAGGGAAGGAAGATTTTTTTTCAGATTTACATAAAAAAAGCATTTACTAGAGGCAAGGGGAAGTATGGCCCACAGGCTCTGTGCAGCCCTTGGAGCCCTGATGATGTTGTCCAATGCTCACAAACCTCCCATTAAAGAAAAACAAATCCAAATAATTTTGCTGCCCCTGCCCTGCCATGGTTTGTAACTGCTCCAAAACATTGCTGTTTTGCCCCCACTTCCCCATGTTCCCCAAAACAAATGGATAAATAATAAAAGGCTGGTAAATGCTTGTAATCAAAAGCAGAAGTGATGTGATGTCATGACTACAGTATTCACATTGGGCTTCCTGATGCATCCTGCATGGAGGCATAAGGCTGGGAGTTGCTAGCCCCTGCATTGGCCCATCTTTATGCTAGAGGTGTAAGTGGAAATTCAGAAATAGTGTGTATAATTGCAATGGAAATGCAATACACCTCACCATGGGGGTTCATAGTAGTGGGAAGGTTATGACCAGGTGGCCTATGTACCTGGTCTGTCTGTTGTCCAGGTGCCGACTCTTGATGAGCAACTACAGTCACCCTCCACATTTGCAGCTTTTGTGCAGATTTGATTATTCGTGGATTTGAACCTCTAGGTCCTCCCGTGCAAATCTGCCAGAAGTTGGTCCTAGAGTTGTGATGGAAGACTTAGAGATTCCTAGAGAAAGCATTTGTCAAGGCATTTGTAGATCCTACAGTACGATTCTATGGTCAGCTTCCAGTGGATGTTGACCATAGAATTGCACTGGAAGACCTAGGAATTCCTAGGTAGGTAAAAAAAAAGTGCTTTTTTATTTTTGGTTTTTCCACTTTCATGAGGTTCTTCAGGCCCTAAACCCAGTAAATGTGGAGTGCCCACTGTACAGGATTCTTGGTCTTTAAACTAGATATGAATTAGAGTTCCCATCAAACAACGCTGCCTTATGTAGCCTAGGATACATGCTTACCACAATGCAGAGGGAAGGTTCTGCAAAGGCAGGTTCTCCAACTAACACAGTTTTTCTGACTATTTACAGATGATGCCTTTTCCGCGCCAGACTAATAATTTCTTAGAAACCTGTGCTTACATTTGCAAAGTAAAAGAAGGAAGCCGTGCCTCTCTTTCTGGACTCCAAAATGGTAATTACTATTCCTCTATTCTAGCCTCCACTCTCCCATCCCAACCTGCTTTCTGTGGACAACAGGACAGGGCCTCTTCAGTGGTTGCTCCCAAACTCTGGAACTCTCTCCTCAGAAAGACTAGATTGTGAGCCTCCATACCTTCTTTCCCTAAGCAGCTGAAGGCCTTTTTGTTTTAGCAAGCTTTTGAGGACTGATTGCTTTGGGGGAATGGCGCTTGCATAATGTGCTAGATTTTTCTATTTGCTGCTTTCTTTTTAATGGGTTGTCTTTTTCAATGGGTTTAAATGCTTTGATTCTTTAATTACATTTTCAACTTTAGTATGTTGTGAATTTTTAGTTATACACTCATCCCTCCATATTTGTGGCTTTGATATTTGTGGATTTGGTTATTCATGAATTTGATTAATAGGTCCTTCAGTGCAACTCTATGGTCAACTTTAATTAAAAGTTGCACTGAAAGATCTAGAGATTCCTAGAGAGAATATTCTACTAGGCTTTTGTAGCTCCTCCAGTGCAGTCCTATGGTCAGTGTCTGTTGGACGTTAACCAGAGAGTTGCACTGGAGGACCTAGAGATTCCTAGAGAGGTGTCATCTCAGGTAAAAACATGGTATTTTTGTTATTTGCAGTTTTCCCATATTCACGGAGGTCTTGTGCCCCTAACCCTAGCGAATATGGAGGGACAAGTGTACTTGTTTTAGCTGTTCTAAGCCACCTTGAGGCCCAAACTGAGGAACAGGCAATCACCAGAATCTTTTATCACCATCTACATTACACAACTTTATGTACACCTAGCTACGTAGCAGGGATGCTAAGAAACCCCCATTAGTGAATTGCAAAGATGTGTAACAAGACACTGGCAAGAGTGTCTGGTGCGCATTGGTTCTTGGTGCATATCAGGAACAATGTGATGCACATCCTGTTGTGCATCAGTACTGTTATGTCCCATTGTGCAGTGGTCAGTTTGCGAGCTCTGATACATAGTGATATATCAGTAGCCCTCTACTAGATACTGACATTCCAGAACTGCCCAGTTGTAATTCCTACAGATGAAAGTCCACTTATGAAGGCATGACTCTCCAACAGGATTCTGACCAATATATATATATAAATATGCTACATCTACTACTATACTAGTAATAATAAAATGTTGAACATACAGGATCTTATTTCTTCTCTTTTGCCATGGTTGCAGGCTACATTTTGATGACTATCAATGGAGTGAGTACGGCAGGTCTCAACCGCAAGCAAATAGTGGACTTAATCAAATCAGCAGGGAATCTTTTAAGGTAACCAATAAGCTTTATACATATGCTCAACAGGTAGAAAATGGGCTGTTTTGTTACTGGTTTCTTGTTATTTCTGCTTTGTTGCATTGATTTTTCAGTACAAAGGAAAGAATGAAGTTGCTAGAAAAAGCAACCACCATCACAGTACAAGGGCTGTGAAATGGCCAAAGTAGAACACAGACTCCAGTGATGGATCAGTGATATCTGTCATGAGAAACGTGGGAGAATTTGGGAAATTATAGATTTGCTGGAGATTCTGTGGAACACAACACAGTTTTGAAAACTGATTAATGGTTTTTCTAGGATGGTGAACCTTTTAGGGACTGAGTGCCCAAACGAAAAGCATCTCCAGGGAGGAGGGAAGAGGAACAGGACTTCTGGGGTGTGACTTCTGCCCTCTAGGAGCAGGTCGTCTGGAGACAGCTGAAGGCCTGGAATGGCTGCCCTCTGCATGCCACAAAAATGGCTTAGTGTGCTGGAACGTGTGCCATAGGTTCACCACCAAGGGTATATACAGTGCACCTGCGTTATAGGCGGGCGCGCTTTACATAGACTTGAGCATACACGCTCAAGCCGCAGGGAGCGCGTGTGGCACAAGGGGCAGCGCGTCCCATTCAAATGAATGGGCCGCGTGCCCATGGCACCCTGCGTGCTCCTGCGCCTCCATGCCGCCATGCACGAGCTCCATTCAAATGAATGGCTCCAGCATAGGCAGAATTTGCCTTACGCGGGGGGGGGGGGGGGGGGGGGTCCGGAACGGCTCCCCCGTGTAAGGCAAGGGCCCACTGTATAATTATTATACATTACGTGAGAGCCAGGAGCCAGCTGAAGGCCCAGGATGGCCAGGAAGGAGGAGACATGTGCATGTTCCTCCTCCTCCTCCTCGTACCCTCCCGTACCTCAAGCTACTTCTCTGGAGGCAGTTGAAGGCCCAGGATGGTCAGGAAGGAGGAGGAACAGGAATGCGCCTGTTCCTCCTCTTCCCCATCCTCCATGTGCAAAAAGAAATGACTTCATATGCCATCTCTTCCATAGGGTCACCACCATGGTCTTAGGACATGTCAGTATGATTGAAAGAGGAGGCACAGGAACTGGGCCCAAGAAGAGAGCTGGGAAATATTAACATTGTGGAGTAGTGCTCCAAGGATCCCACAGCGAGAATTCTGTGTGGAATTCTGGCTGGGGAATTCTAGTCCAAAACTAACTTATCTGAGTTCTTCCTGAAAAGAATACTTTCTCATTTTATTTTCTTATTTCTCTTATTCCCCCCCCCCCTTTTTTTTTTTTTTTTTAATAAACCACAGCCTAGGAATATCCTTTTTCCATGGCCTTTCTTGGAGGCATTATTCCGTGGCATTTATCCATAAATGGTCCTTGTGCTGGTTCAAGAACAGTTATTTTCTTTTGCTGGGAGGAATAACTAATGAAGCAAAGTATTATACTTTTCATCCATCAGAACTGGCAGAAGTTCCCTTCACTCAGAAATTTTGCCATATAGTCTCTGGATGTTTTTGGAGGCCAGATCCCTGCCTCTCTGGCTAGCATGGTAAATTGTCAGAAATGATGAGAGTTGCAGTCTTACAATATCTCAAGGGCTGCATATTATTCACTCCTACTTTAGCTCTTCATCCCATTGGCAATCCTATCTGTGTGCCCATGTCACCTAGTAATTAAATAGTTAAATAGTTTTTGCGATGATTCACATAAAACCAGATTTTCAAAGAAATAGGCTGCCATCCTTGTAGAATTTTATATACCGACCAGTTCCCTTAAACATGATTGCTTAATGTACGTGTTTAGTCCTCAGTTGTATAAGCAGAGTTCCACAAGTTTAATCGCTGCACATGCATTCTGATGCTGTGTAACTACTCATCAGTATCTTCAGTGTACCATTTGAATCAGTGGAATTGCAGAGGTGAATATTGTGTATTCACCTTTGCACAAGGGGCAATACAAAAGCACCATTTGCAGATACATAATTTCTTGCACAATGCCAGCATTCAGCAAAAGATAGTGTAGTGCAGCCACCACTTAGCTACATGCTTACAATTTACAATATGCAAACACAGTGTGAGGTTTTGGCCAAAGTCATGTTAGTCTGCTTCTATAGAAAGAGAAAAGGGTGGACCATTAAGACCAACAGATTTTTTCTAGCATTAATTGAGTGCATTACCATCTATTTCTTCTGATGCACTGATATGGACTAAAAATTGCTATCATCATCTTCTCTTCTTGTGAGCTTCCCATGGGCATGTGCTTAAAAGGTTGTAAAAAGGCCACTTTGGGACAAAAAACTGTCCCTAGAGGGAAAAATTGACCACATTCCACACAACCTAAAGGGTGTTGAGGAGCATTTAAGGTCAAAGAAAAGTATTTAATTTTTTTTCAGGGTGTGTATAGTGTGGGAAGGAGGCAGACTTCCAAGTTCTTCTGGGGAGGACAATGCAGCTCCCTAGCTTCTGACAATTGCCAACCCCTGGCTTGAAGAGGGGGTGGCCATTCTTTTGGGTTCAAGGGTTGCACCTGGTACAAGTAGTTGTGTGGAAATTTTGAGCATACATATGTGGTCACCAGGGGAGGATGGTGATTTGAGGTAACTACTAAATATTTGTCCTCATCCATCCAGTGACCCTAAGTTGAATCGCTTCTTCCGGGTCATGAGAGAGAAAAAGCTTTAGCCACCTGTCTCATAACCAGTGATCCTGGTAAGACTCACACCATAGTTAGGAGGATGGAACCAAAAATGATGGTTGTTTAGAGGTCACTGGAAAAACCAAAGGTGCTTACCCAAAAATAGGGACTGAAGAAATCTCAGAAATGAAATTATTATAATGGCCCTTCCCTCCTTGTTCCAAAACACACTGCAGAAATAATCCAATTTCAGACCACTTTAACTGCCCTGGCTCAGTACTAGGGAATTCTGGTAACTGTAGTTTTGTGAGACATTTAGCCTTCCCTGTCAGAGAGCTCTGGAGCCACAATAAATTACAATTCCCAGGATTCCCTAGCACTGAACCAGGGCAGTTAAAATGGTATCAGACTGGATTATTTCTGAAGTGTGTTTTGAACCATAGTTTTTGCTTCTCAGTTAAAAACTCATCTTTTCTCCCAAAGCTTTTGGAATTTTAGTTCAATAATGTTTTATCATCTTGCATATTTTGATTACAGTGGACCCTCTAGATCCACAGGGTTCCACTGCAGGAGCACCTCCTCCAATGTGTATAGGAAAACAATGTAGATGATCACACCCCATATTATTATGTGGCTGAAGTGTGAATGTTCACATCACTGCCATTTAATAATATGGGGAGTGACAAGCTGCAGTCACTCAAAATCATGGTTCCAGAGCCCATGCATGTATATGCATTAGTTAGTTTGCTTTATATTATATTTGTTGTTTTTTTAAATAAAGAAATCTATCTGGATTTTTTTTTTACAATTACATTGGATATTTTATATTTCCATCATAATTTTATCTCTGCTTACCAGGAAGCATCAACTGCAGTCAACTGGGGTCTGTTCCCCTATTAAGTGGCTGATGGTTCCTCCTCATCCCACCTCTCTTGCAAGAGCTCTCTGATGCAAGAGGGATTGCAGCTGGGGCCATGCTTCAGCCTTTTGCGCATGAGATCACTCACCAGAGGGGGTGGGAATGTCAGTTCGCTGCTTCCTTATTGATAGGGGAACAGAAACCTGTGGATTGCAAAGCAATAAGTGGGGATTCAACAAATTCAACCAGGAGTCACTATGTAGTGGCTGCCATGGTTATGTAGCAACACAATGCATAGAGGATTCCAGCCAACAACAACAACAAGAAGATCAGCAGCAGCAGCAGCAATGACAACAGAAACAGAGGGCAGGAACAGATGGATCTTTGGCTTGAACCCTTTACATAGTCCCTTTACATTTTTATGTTCAAGATGCCATGATGAACTGTTTTTTTAATGTACAAACACCTCGCCATACAATAACCATAAATAACATTAAGAATATCATTTGCTCTTTACAGGTTAGATGTCGTGAATGAAGCCTTGATTGTAAAACAAATAGAATTGGAAACTAAGCTGCAATTTTTAAAGGTACTATTTCTGCATAGAATGGAAAAGATCTCTACTGTACTCTAGCACAGCCTTGCAATTAACAATACATCTGCTTGTCACTGGTGACCAAGTATTCCATGCAAACAAGCACATAACATTCTGTGTTGAGTGGGTGGGCTAATGATGGGAAAGGGATGGATATTTCCACTCCTGCTCTTCCAGTTTGCTTGATTTCCCTATTGATTGTGGAGAAAGGAAAACCTGCTTCTCAGCTCCATTCTACCTCTGTCCCACTCTTGTGCAGAAGGCAGGTTTTAATCCATTTCAAAACACAATCATAGCACTATTATTCACTTTAACTGCCATGGCAACATCCTGTGGAATCCTGGGATTTGTAGTTGGATGAGGAACTAATGTTCTATGATTGAGGATTCTCAATGTTCCTCCCTAAACTGCCAATCCCAGGATTCCCTAGGATGGAACCACGATAGGTGGTGGAATCATAGTGTTATCCCCGTGGAGTATGAGTTGTCCTTGAGTTGTTATTTTCCCTTGCTTGTCTCCTGACTTGTTTTAGTAGGGCAAACTTCTGGTAGAGAGGGGGTTAGTGTTTTCTCCAGCACAATGGGGCCTTCATCCTGTTTGGAGCCATTAGCTGCTGTCACCAAATGCCCGTAAGTCAAGGCGTCAATGCAAAAGTGCTGCCAATACCTAGTGTATGAGGGAATGGTACTTCCAGCCACTGTTGTTGTTCACTCTAGTGTGTTTTCCTACCCTGGATTAAACCCTTTAAGTGGGGTAAAATCAAAGAGCAAAGTGTCCGGGGATGGAGGCCACATGCTTAGCTAAACCACTTATGTAACATGGAGTTACCACCTGATGTTGACCTCTAGATGATCCTGATGCCTGGAATGGTTGCAAGCACACATTGATTAAACCAGCTAAGCAGGCAAGGAAGCCCCGTCTGCCATCTAGCCTAGAAAGTGCTAGAAGCAAGCTGAACTGTAGAACCAGGTCTTTCATTGCTGTGTTTAATGAGATGATGATTATTATGAGGCTTGGCAGTTAGACTGTGCTGTGTGGATTCCAGTCCTGTCAGTTATCTAAGCTTGGACAGTCTGTCAGACAATATTTCTCTCTCTTTGAAAGAAAACTCTTCAGAGGCACTAGAATTTTATTTGAAGGAAGGCAGTAATGCATTTACTTCAGTTTGTGGTAGGTGCTTATATACCTTTGGATGCTCCTATAACAATTACAACAGGGAAGTCCATCTATGTCTTGCTTTAAAAGCATACACCTGAAAAGCATACACCTGTATGAGAATGAACTATTGCAAAGCATGCAAATTCTGTGACTCAGAGCTTGCAAAAATAACTTTTTTAAACAACAATATGTATAATTCCCTAGTGTGTATGGTCACTGTGTTGAATTATAGTATATACAGATTGCATCTAACATAAAGTAACTGTGGTGTTGCAGGCATGGAAATAAATATTAGACCCTGATTGCACCAGCACTGCAGAAATAATCCAGTTTCACACCACTTTAACTGGCATGGCTCAATTCTGTGGAGTTCTGGGATTTGTAGTTTTGTGAGACATTTAGCCTTCTGTGTCAGAAAGCTCTGGTGCCACAACAAACTTCAAATCCCAGGATTCCATAGCATTGAACCATGGCAATTAAAGTGGTGCTAAACTTGATTGTTTCTGATGTGTGGATGAAACCCCTGATGCCTTTTACCCATGCATGATTTTTCCCCAGTCAAAGCTGCTTATACTGTAGAAGTGAACTGCATGCTGATTTGACAAGCTGAATATCCAGAATAATCTTTACTGCTTATAAGCAGCCATAAAATAGCTGTCTTATTCTAGTTATTTTCTATCAGGTGTCTCAAAAAAAACCTTCCTATTTTAGTCATTGTATGTTTGCGAGCAGGTGTGTGTGCATGCGCAAATGCATGGACACACAGACTCATCCAGAGAAAAAATTCTGTATGATTTATGATGTCATTAACTGCAGCATGAACATAATGCAATGACTGGCTTTTAAGTAGAAGTTCTCACTATGTGGCCTAAATTCTGTTGTCAGTGTGTTCAACAATTGACTGAATAGATCTACTCTTTCATCATCCTCATCCTCATTATCATCATCATCATCAATCTTTATTTTGAAATTGGGTTCAAAATTGGAACTCAAAGTTGCTTACATACACTTAAAAATAAAAGCAATTAAAACAGTCCAATTTAAAACAACACAGTATCCTTTAAAGCCCATTCTTTAAAAACTTTCTGTTCTAAATGCCGTCAGAATAAAAAGTTTTTTACCTGCCAACAGAAGGACAACAAGGAGGGGGGCCATTCTGGCCTCCCTGGGAAGGGAGTTCTAAAGTCTAGGATAGCCACTGAGGAGGCCCTGTCTCACATCTCTACCAGTGTTACTGAGAGAAGGGCCTCTCCCCCAAGGCTCTCAGGTCCCCAGTAAGCTCCAGAGGAACTAACCAACAGGATGCCAGCCTATGTGTGAAGATTTTTGTGTGTGCTTTGTGTGGCATCCTCCCCACCCACCTAGTCCTCTAGACATGCAATTTCCCCCCTTATCCATTCATTTTAACTGAGGTCAAACTTTTAAGTGAAATCTTCAGGCATTTTTATTGGGGGGGGGGGGCAGAAGGAAGGGAAAAGCATTGACATCAAGAAAGATATGCAAAGGGATCTTGCAGCACCCTTGAGACTCAATGAGAGACGGAAGTTGGTAGCATATGCTTTCATAGACCTAACTCAAGAAGTATCGTAACTTACGTCTACTCATATATTCATGTTAAAAGTCTGCACATTTTAGTCAAAATTGGCAAAACCCCCCCCAAAAAAAACCCGCTTAACCACAGGTTAAGTACTATACTTTAACAACTCTTATAAAAGAAAGGAACCATTCCCAAGTGAAGTCAAGAGTGCATCTGTCTTGGAAGCACTGACCGCCTTCTATTCCGCTCACTATCAAGCTTTTAGTGTGAGCACAGTTTTGCCAATTGAAATTTTATAAGTTCTTGGCACGTTTTCGTTTGTTTCATCTTTTAGATCCTTTGTATATGCCCCTACGCTTTACCCTGATTTATCCACTGGTCATACAAAATTCAAATTGGGCCCCCAAACCCACCCTCGACTTAACATGAAATTGGCTTATAGTTGAGTATATACAGTAACTCTACAACACTCGGCATACCATCCTGCCAGGCAAGCAAGCACGCAAATTAGATATTATTCGCAAAAAAAACCTCTGGGAGTGGGGGAGGCATTTTGACATGTTTAGGCTCCACTGGCCCCTTTTAGGGTCCGGAGAGCCTTAAAATAACACCAAAAGCAATTGTTGGAAATAATTACTGGCTGACTTGCTACTTTCAATTCAATCCCCTCCTCAGCCTCAATTAGCCAGTGTGGGGCAAAAGTGGCAAATGCTCCACAGCCCCTAGAGTATTGGGAGCCATTTGAATTTTTTAACCCAAGTCCATGAGGACCACAAAAAATGGTATGCACTTTACCCCCACCCTTTATCTCTAGTTATTTAAAAGCAAAACGTCCCATTTACACAAATGAACTCAATGGACACACATTTATGGGAAAAGTTATATCACATCCAATTGATATCCCAGGCTGATTGAGGGCTGATCATGATCACTTTTGCTTTCATCAACGAAACTGCAAGAAATGGTGGAGTTCCAGTCTCTATGCTTAGAAAACATCGTCTTGCAAATGGTAAGTTTAAATATCTTACTCGATAGGCAAATAGGTCACTGAAATGATGGTAATCATGTACCAAGGTTACCTGGTTTCAGCTTTCGCTGCCCGTCTTTTCTGAAAATGAACTCTTTGAAAGATGTGTGTAGAAAAACCTTGCCCTACACCTTCAGACTCTGTCCCAGATTAAAACATCTTTGAATTGTACCTGTCTTTAATTAATGTGGGATTTTTTCCCTTATAAGCATTTTGGCTTTTATACACTGAAAATGAAGGTTGTCCTTCATTTCCCCCATCTTAATTATTGGCAATTCTGTTATTTGTATTACCAATTTTCTTCTTTTTTAAAAAAGACATTTTCTTGATGCTGTTTTCTAAGCCCGGCATAAGATTTATAAATGTTTGGCATCAATTACATTTTCAAACCATTCATATGAAACTTTTTATTTTTCATTTAGATGAGCAAAGTCCTTGAGTCAAACCTTGATGTACAGACAAGAGATCCACAGGGTCTTTTTTTTGAACGTTATTACAACTAATCAGAGCAGGGCTTGGACAACAAGCAGAAAAATGTTTTATATTCTGTGTGATGGATTTTCACTCTCCTGTAAAAGTAAACTGGAAGTTTTGACTTGGCTAGTTTCTAATTTTTAGCTAAGATAACAAATAAAAACTGGATGAGTAGAAAGGAGATGTGTGTATCAGACAGGGGTTGCATCTACACCTGTAGAAATATGCAGTTTGGTAGCTGCATTACATGGATCTTGGATTTGTAGTTTTACAAGGTCTTTGCCTTCACCTTCTCGCTCAGAGGAGACAGTGCCTCACAAATCTACGATCCCAGAATCTGTAAATGGTGCCATGAGACTCTCAAGTTGTGAAACTGCATTATTTCTACAGTGCAGATGTACCCTAACCTTCAAAGTAGGCATGTAGTGGATGAGCTTGCCTTCATGCCTGGCCCTGAGTACTACTCACCAGATTCAGGCCTTTAGCAAGTACTTAGCTCTATGGAGTTTACCACACGGAAGCCCTTCCAGGTGTAAACATACGCAACCGCCGCCAAATGTCCGCAAGCCATGGGTGTGATCCCCATGGCGCTACGGAATGGAATCGCGGCTCCCTCTCTTTCCCGTCATGCACTCATAATGGAGCACTTTTCTTATTAACGGATAAATTGTTAATAAGAAAAGTGCTCCAGGAGGCTCCCCCAGTTTGAGTGCATGACGGGAAAATGAGGTGGAGCCGCGATTCCACTTCCATAGTGCCATGGGGATCCAGCCCATGGCACTTCCATGAAATTGGGCGGTGCTTGCGTGATGTATCACACAGAAGGCCTCCGTGATAAACTCCTAGGGGTAATGGGGAGCAGGGTGGTCTCAAACCCAAAAGGTCCCTACCAAAAAACCTAGATGTAGAACAAAAAACAAAAAAACCAAACTAAAGGTTTCTATCAAAAAAATAATGTGTGTAAAATATAACCACACTTCCAATTACCAAAAACACCCTCTTGGCAGATTGCTCCTATTACCAATTATCTGGTTATATAAGGGTCTTAGGAGCAATACATGACCATTGTTGCTTTGAATTGAGTAGAGACACATTGTGTGAGTTGATGAGCAAATACAATATATTTTAAATGTTTATAGGCCCACGAAGAAGACTGAGGTTGAAAACATGTCTGGCCCTTGAGTTTTTTTCAATATCATTTGGATTTTATATTTTGCATTTGTACACCTTTAGTGGGGTATTGTTACCCTTTGAGAAACTTTATTGACTTTCTTGTTCCAGGGTCTGATAACTCTGGCTTTGAGTTTGATATTATATATTTTTTTGCAGTTGCTCATTTTTCAGTGGGATATTATACCCTTTTGAATTATAACTGAACTCTCTCCCCAGTGTTATTTATCCTTTATTTCTGTATAGAGGTGTCTTTGGTAATTGGAAGTGGTTTATATTTTACACACATTATCTTCATTGATAGAACCTTTATTTGGTTTTTTTGAGCAGTGGTTCTCTCCACAGCTGTAAGGTCCCTCATAGTGGAAGGAGAAATACCAAATTTCCTATCCCTGCTGCTCTATCATTTAAGGCAGGGGTAGGCACCTTTTGGAGCAGGGGGCCGGGTGGGTGTCCCTCAGACAAGTCGGGGGGCCGAAGCCAGGGGGTGGAGCTCCACCCTCTGGGGCGGGCTGCATGCTGGGGGGCGGAGCTTCCACCCTCCAGGGCAGAGCCACCCTCCAGGGCGGAGCCACCCTCCGGGGCGGAGCCTCCACCGAAGCCCGGCAAGGAGGAGGAGGCGTGTTGCCCGCCCTCTCCGTCTCAGTCCCTTCTGGACAAACACCCCCAACCTGCATTAAAAGCACACAAAACACACTTTGCAAGGTCACACTCTCTCAGCTTCGCTGAAACAG
Source organism: Sceloporus undulatus (assembly GCF_019175285.1). NCBI lineage: Eukaryota > Metazoa > Chordata > Lepidosauria > Squamata > Phrynosomatidae > Sceloporus > Sceloporus undulatus. Next base: position 217,934,207 of record NC_056522.1, read on the forward strand.
TAGTTGCATGCTTCCAAGCGACTCATCACACACACCACCCTACATTGTCAAAGCAAGGGAGACTTGTTAGCATTAAAAGCAAAAAAACACACTTTGGAAGGTGACACTCTCTTGGCTTCAGAAACAGTGCCTATGCCTCTCAGCATCGACTTATAATTCATCATGGTCATCATCATCATCATCACCACACTATCATTCTCAAAGCAGGAGACTGTTAGCAATTAAAAAGAATGCAAAATAAACAAAAAAACCTAGTGGGCCTCTGGCCACTCACCTCTTCCTCCTGCTGCTGCTGCCACCCCTGGTCTTTCCTCCTCCTCCTCCTCCTCTTCTTTCTTCTCCTCCCCCCCCATGCGCGCCGCCGCGGCTGGCAGGACGGAGGAGACAGAGGAGGAAGGTGGGGCAGCGCGGGCCGCGCGGATCCCCGCGGGAGGCAGGGATGGCCCGCGGGGAGGTGGGGGAGGGGCCGCGCGGAGCCCCACAGGGAGCGGGGATGGCCCTGTGGAGGCGGCGGGATCCCTGGGGAGCCTTGGGCGGGAGGCGGGGGGCCGCGCAGAGCCCTGCGGGGAGGCAGGAGGGCCCGCCGTCTTCACCTTTGCCTCCTCCACCCCAGGCCGCGCGGCCCTCCTCTTCCTCCTCCGCCGCCATTTGTTTATCAAAATGCTGGCGAATCTCGTGCGACTTTCCCGTCCTGGGAAAGGTCGCACGAGACTTCGGCCGCCATTTTGAAATAAAAATGGCGCCCGGAGCGGCGCGGAAAACGGCGGCAATCGGCGGCAGGACTGCGCGGGGGGCCGGCAGAAGACCGCGCGGGCCGGATCTGGCCTGTGGGCCGTAGGTTGCCGACCCCTGATTTAAGAAGGTGACCCAGCCACTCTGCTTAATGGTAGAATAACAGGAACTACAGTGCCATAAATCTGCCATCTCAATTAATTTTAAAGGTAATTGCACATGTAACAACCAAAAGTTACCCAAAGCCTACTTTTTCAGCAGTGCACCCTCCTCCCTCATACAGGTTTTCTGTGTTGCCAGAGAGCTGGGGGATGAATGGGGACATGTCCAGCTCTCTTCCTGTAGCTGCATCTCAGCCAGGGACTTCCTGGTTCCAAATTTACTGTGCTATTCTATTCTGTCACATTTGCCCAACTGTGTTTGGCAGAAAAAAAATTGAAATAGTCTTTCCATTCCCACCCCAGAGTTTAGACTAGCCTCCTTTTCTCCAAATTATATTCTAGGTAGTTGAAGTTGGATACTTGGTCCCTGTTTGTACTAACAAATTTTTTGTGTGAATTTTCTACCCTCTTCTTTCTTTCTTTTCCCCTAGGGCAAGTGTGTTCATCACTAGATTCATTAGACTCTAATTTTTTTATGGATTATGTTGGGTCCGAGCCAACTTTGTCAAACAAACCTCGCTTTTCCAGTGAAAGCAGTTGTTTAAGTCGCCTGAGTTCCATGACAGTGGACAGTGAGGACAGCTTCTATCAAGCCTGTGTTTTTGAGGATGCTCCCAATGAGACTTACAGCCGGCAGTCAAGTGCAGAGGATGACTGCTTCTTGCCAAGGGACACTGATGCCACTCCTAGGAAGATATCACTGAGAAGGTGCAGAAGCATCAGTGTAGCTAGCAGTGGGCCTGGCTCACCCTTGCCTCAGGATGGAGGAAGCACCGCTAATGTTTTTGGGACACTCCCACGGAAAAATAGAAAAGGAAGTGTTCGAAAGAGGCTGTTGAATTTCATCCCCGGGCTTTACCGAGCTGTGGAAGAAGAAGAAAGTAGAATCTGATGGCTTAAGCCACTTTAGAACTGTAGATACCAATTGAAAATTTGGAAAGTCACCAATGAGTGACTGTATGTCAGACTTTTATTCAGTGAAGGTGTTTCAGAAACTGAAATCTCTGTCTTGCCGTACCTCCTAAGTCGATGTGAAGTGTTAGGAAAGGTTCTGAACCTGATTAGAAAGTTACACAAGAAACTTTGATTAAAGGGAACACTCTCCTTTGTGGCTCTCCATAGCCAGAAAGCAGGACGGATGGACTTTTTTCTAACATACAGCTTACGTAGACACAAGAGTTTCATAACTACTATTCTAACTGTGCATTTACTAATTGACATCATGTGCGTCTCAGCTTGCTTAGCTCAGCATGAAGTCTTTGGTGGCTGGACATCTGGCTCCAAAACACACTGCAGAAATAATCGCGTTTGAAACTGCTTTAACTGTCCTAGCCAGGGCTAGGGAATTCTGGGGACTCGTTTTGTGAGACATTCAGCTTTCCCTGACAGAAAGCTCTGGTGTCACAATAAACTACAATTCCCAGGATTCCATAGCACTGAACTAGGGCAATTAAAGCAGTCACGAATTGGATTATTTCTGCATTGTGTCTTGGATCCTAGTTTCAACCTCCTGAGTTTATGAACAGTCCCCCTCCCCACGATTTAATGACTTCAGCCATTAGTGTATTATGGAAGCATGGGAACTACAAAATGGTTCCTTAATACAAAATGGCACAGCTTAGGCTAAGTGACAAATATAGACTTACAAAGTCACCAGAGGCCAAAGAAACAGTTCGGACTGAGGCCCGGTACATATAGGTGGGAAGCGGTGTGCTGGAACCAATCCTAGGGTTCAGGAGCGTGCAGCAACCGCATGCTCCCAAACCCTAGTCCATACGGAGGCTGCCATCATGGCGACCTCCCATCGATATGCTGCCACCGTACAGCAACCAGACATTATGGCGGTGCCCCTTCCTGTTTGTGGCGCCACAAAAAAAAGCCGCACTAGGCAGCTTCTTTTTGGCAGCATGTCTAGGCAGCATGTAGCCACTGCAACACCAACTTGGGGCAAAGACATGTGGCGCAGAGCTGCCCATCTGTTGAGCCCCTGAGATACTTTTATTTTTCCTGAAACAATAACAACAACAGTGCTGTAGTATACATCGTTTTTTTAACAACTGTATTTTGGAGACAAGTGATGGGGATGATTACATTAAATTAGTAGTGGGTTTGGCATGATTAATATGCAGCAATGGCCAGGAATGCATATTTTACACCAGTATTGTTTCCCCCAGGTCTTTTACTATTAACAAGAAAATTAGACATATTTATTTTGCTGGATAAACAAAACTCAGTTCACTCAAATGATGTTACCACCACATTTCCTTCATGCTATTATCAAGGGCTCTTAATTGTACATCGTTGGTTTTATATTCCTTCTTCATCATGTAGAATAACCAGAGCTTCACAAAGCAAACCAAAGTAGCCATCTTGGATATCAAAAACAGGGTGGTGTGTGTTTGTATGTCTGTATATTTTATCTGGTCTTCCCTTCTGGGCCTTGAGATATTTTCCTCTGTCAGAAATAGAGCTGTGTATGGGATTTGGTTGGACCAGAGTACTGATAATAACTGGCTAGGTGCAGTTACTGCCAATGCTGAAGAAAGATTCAACTGCCCATTTGTTCTCTATATGGAACTGGGGGTGTTGGAATGTTACCTTGCTCTTCCCCTCATGTGGCAAATTGCTTTGAGCTAGACATGTGGAAGATTACTTGTGAACAAGAGGTGTATGTATATTCTTATGAATGCATGGATTTTAAAGAAGGAAAAAGGAAACCCACAAAGCAAACCTACTGTAAGCATGGAAAGTGATGCAATCTCACAAAGGGAGTTCACATATTAATTCTTCCATGTAAGTGTGAAGAAACACAAGCCTGAAAATGTGCCAAGGAAATATGAGCAGCATTACTGAGCCCAGTGCATAGTTACAGCCTTTAGCTGTAGTTATAGCCTTTACCATTTAGTGACAGTGCATGTTCTGTAATGTTCACAGAAAAATGCAACTGCCCAAGCACTATAAGATAAAGTGCTCTACCATCAAGATTGGTTTCTTCTTTTGTTTTCTCTTTGAAAACAAGATTGACATGGTATTTTACATATGTGCTTAAGTACCACACTCTAAACAAAATCACATATTTGATTTGCAAATCAAGGGTGGTCACCAAATTACAAATACTGGGGAACACTTTGGATTGCTTTTTTCTTTTTTTTACAGAATCAAATATGGGATGCATCTCCACTGTACAATGCTAGCAGTGTGATCCTATTTATAAATATATGTGTGTTTATTTATGGATTTAAAATATTGCCAAAATGGGTTCTCATCAATAGTTCTCAGCATTTTGTCTTCCAGATATTGTTGGATTTCAGTTTCCTGAATTGCTGTATGCTTTGGAGCATCTAGGAGTGTATATCAAAAACATATGGAGGATGAAAGCTTGAGAACCAGAATATGTTTAACTTTCGTTCACTAGTTCCATACACGAAGTCATGGCTGCTCTAGGAATTGAGATGGTCACTACTTGACTCTCCTTGTTCCACTGTGCAAATCATTCCCAGCCAAGGCAGTTATCATGATGGAGTGTTTGTGTGTGAAGGGGCACTTTTTTGCTCTTGTCTCTTTTCAGCACACTTACTTAGGAGTAAGAAGTGGGGTGAGGAGGATTATGTGGCCTTAGCTCCATAGATTCCCCTGAACCCTGAATTTTTTAAAAAAATCATCCCAAAAGCTGAATCTGGTCCAAAAATTGCATAGTATGGCCATAGTTTTGTTCCTAAACACAACCGCCTGCCCGCCCGCCCGCCCGCCAGATAGATAGATAGATAGATAGATAGATATAAAATTGAAATCTGCCAGAGTTCTAAGAACTACAAATGAAGGCTTTCTCTAAGTCCCACCAGGATCACAGTCTCACTTGGTGAGGATATGAGAGAGGTCCTTCTCAGTGGCTCTTCTCAACCTCTGAAACTCTCTTTCAGGGGAGGCTAGGTAGCTGCTCTAGTTCCACAATCTCGGACTGAATGTGAGTGTTGTGCATTAGACAAAAATGTCCAGTGGCTTCCATAAGGAAATTAACCATAAGACACCAGCAAATGCCTGGCTAAAGAATCATATAAACAACCAAAAATCTGATATGCTAACAGCATATCAGTTCTATACAATTTTTACTTGGAACTAATCCACATTTAGTTGAGTGGTGCTTGCTCCCGCCTTGCTTTCCTTTTGTTGGCAGACAAAGCTTTTTGTTTAAGCAGGCTTTTAATGTACAGTATAAGCAGAAGAGGTTCTTATTAGGATGTTTTATTTATCTTTTTAAATCTTTGCATGTTTTTAAAATGATTTTATACCTTTTATGTGATGAGTTTAATTGTTTTGGAAATGTTGTTGTGAAAGTTTTTTTTAGTTGACTCTGTTTGGGAGCCACCTTGGGACGCACTCTAGGAGAAAGGCGGTATACAAATGAAATAAATGCATTTTTAAAAAATGAATTTGACTTGGAGACTGGAACATCACTACTGGTCCCCCCCAAATGGCAACAGTGCAACCTGTGTGGGATAGCAAGGAGTAGAAAATAAACCTCTACTTACATGCCTACCCCAGGTTAAACATATAGGTTCACAGGGATTTGCTGCTAGTCACTGTTGGGTGTGATGTCACCCAACAGTTCTGCATCTAGTCTAACATGCCCTAGAGAGCCTGGGAAAATTACTTTTTAGACCACAGTTCCCCAAACTGGCTAGTGTTTCAAGTTCTGATATCACCAAAGGAAAAATATGACACAGTCCCTGACTGTAGATAACCCCAGCTTTACATTTGGGTGAGGAGGGTTCTGTAGAAGCACTTCTGGTTTCTCTACAGCTGCAGGCTTAGTATAGCAAGAGAAAGAGGAAGTGGTTTCCTGCCACATCACTCTGCAAACGTCAGCTATTGCCACAGTCTCATTCGCCTTATGATGAGAAGTGCTGAAGTGGGGGCCATCAACGACCAGTTTCCCTTTTTGGGCAATGGGTCCTTTGAACAAAATCATCCTGAGAGGGGAGGGAGCAGTGGTGTCACTAGGGGTGGTGCAGTAACTCATAGTGTCATTGATCTCTCCCATACCGCACCGTACAGAATACATAGTAACAGTTTCTGTCCTAATGTTACTCATGAATTGTAATTCCCATATGTCACTGAAGGTAACAGCTATAGTTGTGACATAAACAACTAGTAAGTGGATTGAGGTGGGGGAACAACAACAGATAGCAGACGCACGTCAGTTAAAACGTCAATTAAAACACATCAATTTAAATGGACAAACATAGTTTGAAAGAACAAGACATACACATATTAAAACAATCCACATTTAAAATCAGTTAAAATTCACAATTTAAAAATTATCTAGATAAGCATGTTGGATGAGAGATATTAGGTGGCAAGGCCTACCTTTTATTTTTATTTTTATACAGGGCATGCAAGCAAAGCGGCACACTGAATTTGTTCTGAGCAGAATTATAATATGAGGATAAATTAATTCCAAAATCTCAGATTGGGGTTGCATACTATACATCTCTGTGGAGTTATGCATTAACTGTTAATTAATTAATATTGAAAGTTAATATTGTACAATGGAACCGAGATACTAAAATACACATGCACATCTGTATGTAAGCCATAATGTGTCTCTGTGAGATGGACAATGTACATTCATGTAAATTACACATGGAGGATCTCCATGTGTAATACCATGACATGAACAGCTGTAGTTCCACAATCTTGGACTGAATGTGAGTATTCTGCATTAGACAAAAATGTCCAGTGGCTTTCATAAGGAAATTAACCATAAGGCACCAGCAAATGTCTGGCTAAAGAATCATATAAACAACCAAAATCTGATATGCTAACAGCATATCTGTTCTATACAGTTTTTACTTGGAACTAATCCACATTTAGTTGAGTGGTGCTTGCTCCCAGGAAGTGCACACCAGTCAGGTTCCCAGGAAAAAAGGATCCTTCCCCCTTAAGCATGTTTATGTACATCCAGGTACACAAAACTACCAAATCTAAAGTACTCCTTCCTCCTCCCAAGTAATTCACATTTCCCTCGAAATCTAAGACAAAGGATCTCTATGCCTCTAAAGCAGTAAGCCAATTTACCTCTGCCTACCTCGTTTTGTCCCCAGCCAAACTTCTTCATCCGTCATCTCAGGGATATTCTGATGCAATCACTGCCTTTGCCACACTAAAGTTAAAACCATCAACCAGTCCAAAATCCAATTGTTGATTCCTAGGACAAGCCATCCAGCCTTTTTTACCTGGCTAGGTAGCTCATTGCCTAGGGCTAATTTTAAGGTATAAATGTGGTTTCAAAACCTAACCTTTGTGCACACAGCCCAACCTCCACACACATACACACGCACGCACACACACACACACACACTGTATGTTCTGTATGGCCCTCAGACTTCCCAGTTTGAGCCACTCCAGCTTCCCATGGTCTTCTCATTGGACTGGTAATTATAACTGCTTTGCAACTCCTAAAAATCTGCTATCCTCTTTCCATCTTTCCATTTCAGTTAGTTCTGTATGTTGTGTTTGTGTGAATTGCTATCTTGTGTGTGTGATTGAACTCAGCACATTTTCCAAATAAATAAAACCTTCTTAATTCACCCAGAACCTGGAATCTTCCCAGTTAATACTGATATATATCAGGGACGTAGCCAAGGGGGGGGGTTCTTGGGGTCCGGACCCCCCCTTCCATTAGAAAAATGAATTATGTGTGCTGCTGTGCCGCCGCACTCAAACCCCATTATAATGGTGGCACTTAGTCTGGACCCCCCCCTTCCCAAAATCCTAGCTACGTCCCTGTATATATTAGTGCACACAGTCCACAGGTTATCCAAACCTCTCACAAAGCTAATTTCCTCAATATTTGAAGTAACTCTGACAGCTAATGAGGATCCCCTAGTCCCCCCACCTGTTCTTTGGGTAACAGCTAACAAGGAGGGATAACATTTTGACCTCCCTCCTGCCAGCCAGCAATGCTGTGAAAATTAAAAACAAGAGCTTTGTTGTATTTGTGTCATAATCATACTTACTAATAGGCAGGAGGGAGGTGGAAACATCATCCACCCACACCATGATGATGAGCTGCAAGGACTTCCTTTTCTTGATGTGGTTGCTGTCTGGTAAAGTAGGCTTTCAGGGCGAGGCAAGCTGGGAGATATTACTTGCTTATGCATATGTAGCTAAGGAGTGCATTCTAACTATAATTCTAAGCCAATGTTTGAAATGCATCACACTTATTCAAGGTCAAAGAGAAAATATTAAACACTAAGTAGAATTCTGGCCAATGTTTGAAACGTATCACACTTGTTAAAGGTCAAAGAGAAAGTAAAAATGTGAACAGTGGCAAATCTGGGGACAGTACAACCATTGTTACTGGATTGTCAGGAATCTGCAAGGAAAATCTCTCCATCTCTACGTAGAATCAAAACTTTGTAGCAAACTAGTTCAGCAAATGCATCTCACTCCATTCTTGCTTATATTGCAGCATGGCTTATGCATCAAGATATTTGGAGCTTTTCATGCAGCTGGCAAAACAAACAGGAAGTGGTTGTCAAAGCTATAAAAGAGACTGCTAAAAATGATTCACTTGAAATCAACTGTGGCTTACCTACAATAGGGAGGATGCCTTTATGTTCTCTTTTAGAGTTGAGATAGGTGACAACATATTGAATTTGTTGTGCTACGCATTTTTTGTTTCTGTGAGTAAGTATTCACCCTATTAAGTTCCCTCGTGATGGGATTTTCAACTTTCCAAACTACTTTTGAAAGATGTAAAACTTTTGTTTGGCTGCAAAGCATATTAATTCAAATAGCATGTTTGTTCAAATAGCAAATTTATATGCATTGATCATGCATGGGAGATGATGCTTGAAATAGGTAAAAAATAAAGCTCAATTTTAAGTACAGTGGATCCTTGTTATATGCTGGGATTTGGTTCCAAGATCCCCCGTGTATAACAAAATCCGTGGATGCTCAAGTCCCATTAAATATAATGATATAGCAAAATGGTGTCCCTTATAAAAATGAAAAATCAAGTTTTGATATTTGAAATTCATACTTGTTTTGAACATTTTCAAACCGTGTATGCTTGAATCCATGTATAAAAATATCTATGTATAAGAAGGGCAGACTGTAAAAGGAAAAGGGGTTTATTATAATGAACTACATCTGAAACAGACTACTAAAGAAGATTGACATACCACAAAATGAGGAGTTTATGAAACAGCTGAGAAGCCATGTGTACCTCCTCTTCAATTGTCTAGTGTGAAGACTTGCCCTAGGGTTTCAGAATTTCATGTCAGCTTCTAGACCAGTAATTATTAACCTTTTGTTGTGTTATGGCTCTCATGAATGCTATGGACTCCTTCCCTCCCCACATAGACACCAACATATGCATACAAAATTTTGCATTCAATTTATTATATTGTACTGGAAACTGATTTCGTTCACACAGACTAGATAGGCATGCAAAATTTACAGCTAACACTGGAAACAATTTTAGAATTCATCATGACAGGAAAAATCCCAGGTAACAGGAACAAAATGAAAGCAAAATATTTTCTGCACCCATTTAATAGCAGCAGCAGCAGCAACAACAACAAAAACAATGTTTATAATGCCATTTTCACCAAAGAGTGGAACATCAGACATGTATATGAAATGATAAAGCACAACATTGTAAAATGCTAAAATACTAAGTAATACACTAAGGCCCTGTACAGGCACAAAAGGCTATCTGGGGGGGTGGAGTTGGAGCCTCATGTCCTATGCCACATGCCATGGCCTTGCCCCCAGGGCGCCATGATGCTGTGCACTGCTCCACACAGCGTGCAGCATCACGGCACTCTTCTGGAGCTGGGTCCATACGATGTAGCGCCAAAGGAGCACTGTATAGTCACATCACCATGGCTACTGTGCTCTTTCTGGGGTGCAAAAAGGACCCACTTTTTGCGGCTCTTTTTTGCACCCTGGGAAGGCCAGATCATGGCCACAGTGTGCGGTTGCCACATGCCCAATCTGGTGCAAAAAGGGGCGGCCTGTAGAGTCCCTATTATACTAAAAAATAAAATCCTTTTCAGTCGCTACCCATCTTGGCCACGTTATAGACCATGAAAGCCAGGGACCCCAGTTTAAGAACCCCTTACTTGGATACAGGTCTCCCTTCTTTTCATGAAGAAATAGCTCATTTATTTCTTTCAATATATGATACTGAAACTGCAAAGATAAACCAGAGAAATGAGAAACAAACATGAACAGAAAATTGGCACCAATTTAACGTTTCCTACTTGCAACAGTAGACAAATGCCTATATATCTCAGAGAAAAGATATTAAGTGTACCTTCTTGCCACACCCATGACATTTATTGTTTGGATTTCTGTTGGTTAGTCCTAGTTAGAGTAGACCTGTTGAATTAATTGTTGAATAGTAAATCCCATTGATTCAATGGTTTTAGTGTAGTCAAGAGTAACAAAAGCATTTGAGCCATTGTCCGATATATGACAAAGCTGGGTATCACTGCAAAGCCAACCCACTGGTCATGCTTTGGTCAGCTCCATTTTAGGACCTGGCATTTGGTCAGGTTTATTGTCAAGCAGTAGTATTGCAAGGATGTATCTATGTATGTATGTTTCATCAATACACTATAGAAAAATTCTGAATCATATGTATTCATGCTCACTACTTTACACTGAGTACTGTGCTGAATGTTTATGAGGTTTGATTTTTGATGGAAGATTAGAAGTTTATCACACTCCTTACCTTCCACCATGCTCCCGTTGCCGCAATGTCACTGATCTGTGATGGAAGCCTCCTGATGGGATCACAGATGGCACTTTTAAAGGGGAACGCTTCCGTTTTCGTCATGGAAGCGTTCTTGTAATTGTTAGGAAAAGGGCCCTTTTTAAATAACGGATCAAATTGTTACTTATTGGGATTAAATGAAAATGTAGAATAGAAGGAGGAGTGGGAGAGAAAAAGAAAGAAACTAAGAGATAAGGGAGACCTGGCTGGATTTTAAAACCTCAAACAATATTAAACACACTGAAAGTTTGTAAAGGATTTATTTCTTAGTAGAGATGGGAGGCAAAGGGATTTAACTAAATGAATCTTTCAGATTCATACTAATGGTTCTAGCCTCACCTAATTCCTCAACATGTGTGACCCATGGAAACAGGGAGTGGTTGGAAAGCCAAAAGAGATAAAAAGGAAGAATCCAAGAGAGGAGAAAACTTTTCTATTAATTATCTAACGACTTTATCACACCAACATGCTGTCCCACCACAATCCTGATAGTTTAAGAATGGAAGCATACTGGTTGGGCATTACTTCCTATTACCCCTTTCCCCACTTTTCTCTGTGATGATTCATGGTTGTGTGATCTGTTTTCTGCTGCCAAACCCAGAAAGGTATTTTCAGGGTGCCCCATATTTCTGGCTGTAGTGTGTATGGGGGTGGGGGTGGAATTGAGATGACAAAGGTTATTAATGACGAAGAAAAGATAAGCTAAGAGAGGCTGCAGCAGCCTGTTTTTGCCTGACTAAATAGCAAGTACAGCGCGCCTGTGCCATACGCGGGCGCGCCATACTCGGCCTTGAGCATACGCGCTCAAGCCGTGGGGTGCGCGCGGGGCAGAAGGGGCGGTGCATCCCATTCAATTGAATGGGTGCGTGCGCCCGTTACGCCCCGCATGCTCCCGCGCCACCGCGCACGAGCCCCATTGTTTCCAATGGGGCTCGAGCATAGGCGGAATTCGCCTTACGTGGAGGAATCCGGAACGGATCCCCCGCATAAGGCAAGGACGGACTGTACTTTTGCATTTGAACTCAGTTTACAGCAACTAAAATAAGATAAGTACAAAGTGGGAAAGTGGGAGATGTAGAGAGAAACTGGGACATTTTCAATGAAGCTGACAAAGTGGGATGGCAGAGGATTAATTTGGACTGCCCCTGCCAAATTGAGACAGTTGGAGGATGTGCTATCTCAGTTCTTCAAGTGCTTCCCGTCTTCTGCTGAATTCTGCTGCTTAGCACAAGGACTTTAGCATGTCTTTCTTCCAGTCTTAATCTTTCTCTTCCTGTTTTATTGCTAACATAAGAGCCTTCTACTTGAATGAACTATAATATCCCAAACCATGGCCCTGTCCAGATGGGCCCTTTGCGGTGCGTCCATGACATGCTAGGGTTACCTCAGGGCAGTGCATGCACACGCCCCGCAACCCTAGCACGTCATGCACGTGCTGCAGTTGCTCAGCACCATACATAAGGTGAGCACAATGATTACGTCGCAGCTGCACCACCTCCAAACGGCGCTGCGCAGCTGCGACGTAACCACGCCATCTTTGGTGCAAAAAGGAGCTGTTTTTGGGAGCTCCTCCTTTGCTGCACAGCAGTGCCGCACAATTTGTATGTTGCAGCGCTCCTGCACAGCAGAAAGAGGTGCCGAAGAGGCGCCTCTTTTTTGCAGTCTGTACCCTGCCTAAGCAATCTGTTAAAGCATAGAATTAACAATAGTCTCACTCACTCAAATTAGTTAAACCACCTGGGTAAAAAATATCTAGTGAGTTAGTAACTTTGCAGGTTAATAAACTCATTTCCAAGCTCTTAGTCTGTGGTACAAAACACTCCTTCCTCTAGCTACCTTGTCATCTCAACGCAAGAGAGAGCAGGAGGCAGCAGCACAAGGCCCATCATGAGCCAGCAATTGAACTATGTTATAGTCCTCCTCTACTATTTCAAGGCCACACATCCCACAACTATAAAAGTAACGAAAGTTACTTTCAGTTGTACTACGAAAAAAGGGTGAAGTCAACCAAAATCTCTTCCACACTACACACTTTGATATCAGTTTAACTGCCATGGCTTCATCATATGAGATATTGGGATTTGGAGTTTTATGTGGAAGAGTTGACATTTATCTGCCAGAGAGCTCCAGTGCCTCGCCAATCTTCAGATCCCAGGATTCTATAACATGCAGCCATGCTTATTAAACCAGTCATCGATGTGCTATAACAGAGGATAATGAAAGTGACCGAGGAGTAAGCATGTTAAATTACAGTCATAATCAGTATATAACCAGTAAACTTTGTTACTGGTAAAAGGAATTAATCGAAGGTAACTCACAATTTTTAAAGCATTACTGGCAAATTCTGACCTGGGAGGGAAGGGAAGAAAGTCTGATGGTTTGGTCAGGGGAGATTGCGAGCTTCTATTTCTTTTTTAATGGATGGAAGGTTCACAGCCATCCATTTAAAAAGAATAGAGAACCAGTGTGGCATAGTGGTTTGAGTCATGGACTACCAGTCTAGAGAACAGGGTTTGATTTCGTGTTCAGTCACAGAAACCCACTGGGTGAGCTTGAGAAAGTCACATGCTCTAGCCTCAGGGGGAAAACTTCCTCTGAACAAATCTTGCCAACAAAATCCCATGATAGGTTTTTCCTTAGGGTTGCCATAAGTTGGGAATGTCTTTAAAGCACACAACGACCCCGACTGTGCTATTAGCACGATTTAATCACAATTTAATGACGCTTGCCTCCTCCATGTGATAGAGCCCACAGACACAGTTAACAGGTCATGGCAGAGAGATGGTGGACATATGGTCTTCTGGTCTAGATTGAAAACTCCATCTAACATGTTTCCAGGTAAAATGTCTTCTGGGAATGGGAGGAACAGATGTGCCTTGCTTTCAAGCTGTCAGTGCTTTTTGGTTCTTCAGATTCATTGGTTTTAGAAAAGATGTTTTGATTGCAATTAGGGGGGCCAGGAGCAAGCTGGTTGTCCTCTCTCATGAAGCACACAATGTACCTTCCACAAGAGATTTCAACATGAGCTTTTCCTGATTCTAGATTTTAATAGTTCTCCTGATGTCCCACAGCTCAGGAGATTTCTTTATCCCCTGCTTAACCTCTGGATAAAGAGGGCAATTCTCCTCTATTAACAAAGAGGGAAAGAATCATTATTGAGAAAGAGGTGCTCCAACACACACGTACAAGCGTCACAAAGTTTGCTTGTGTACTGCTTCATCCTTTATTATTATTATTATTACAGGTCATTATGTCTCAGATAATTTGCCAGTGTTGACTTATTCATCCGTAGTAAGAATAGTGTTGACATTAGTTGATTAAAGGCTTCCAGTTGTACTTTGGTAGGTTACACAGATTACTCCTCATTCTTTGTGTATGGCATTGAGGCTTTGGGGATTTACAACAGCTTTTGTTCAGAACATGATTTATACCACACTCATATTGCTCACCAATGTTCTGTATATGATTTTCTGCCACTAGATGGCGTTACTAATAGAAAAAAGGGCTTGGGAGCTGCATTAAGAAATACGTTGGCTCTAACCAGCACATGTTTTATCTGCCTGGCCTATACATAGCCTTCCTCAACTTTTGGCTAGCTAAGATGGTTTTGATTTTAGTTCTGAGAACAGAAATGATGCAAAAATGGTATAGAGTATAGCAGCACTTTAAGAGATGGAGTAATATAATCAATAAATTAAATTAAAAGTAAATATATAGTTACCATTGTACTGGGGATTAAGAAACTCCGGATGCATCTACACCCTGGTTTCTCAGAGTCATAGCCTAATGCCCGAACCACTATCCCATGCTGGCCCAATTAAAAAACAAAATGCCTCACAAAACTACAAATCCTGGGATCCTATCGGATGGTGCAGATCTTAATGGCAGATAAAGTGGTTTTAAACTGCATTATTTCTACAGTTTAGATCAGGGGTAGGCAACCTGCAGCCTGCGGGCCGGATGCGGCCCGGCAAGGACTTGGGACCAGCCCCAGCCCGGTCCTGCTGCCGATTGCCGCCGGGGCCTTTGGCCTCTCGCACGCAGGGGCAAGGGGGGCAATTGTCTATAGACGCCTCAGAAACATGCATTTATATTAAAAAATTTTAAAAAATCAGCAAATTTTTTTGCATGTCCTCCACTTTTTTTAAAAAAGTGTCCACCATTTGAAAATGTTGTCCTACATTTGTCCCGGTTTATTTATTTATTTAAATTTTTAAAAAATTATTTAGTTATTTATTTTTTTGGTTTTGGCCCCCCAGTTGTCTGAGGAACAGCAACCCTGCCCCCGGCTCAAAAAGATTGCCTACCCCTGGTTTAGATGCACCCTTTGACTCAGGAGAACCACCCCTCCTTCCATGCCATTTCGTGGCTTATTTTGCAACATGCTGGAGCATGTCCAAAGGAGGGGAACCAAAATAGTGAAGGGTTTGGAAACCATGCCCTATGAGGAGAGACTTAGGGAGCTCAGTATGTTTAGCCTGAAGAAGAGATGGTTAAGAGGTAATATGATAGCTCTCTTTAAATATTTGAAGGAGTGTCATACTGAGGTTGGAGCAAGCTTGTTTTCTGCTGCTCCAGAGAACAGGACCTGGAGCAATGGATTCAAACTACAAGAAAAGAGATTCCACTTCAACATTAGGAAGAACATTCTGATAGTAAGAGCTGTTTGACAATGGAGCACACTCCCTTGGAGAGTGGTGGAGTCTCCTTCTTTAGGAGTGGCCATCTCTCAGGAGTGCACTCTTTGATGAATGTCCATCTCTCAGGAGTGCTATGACTATATTCCTAGATGGCAAGGGGTTAGATTTTATAGCCCTTGAGGTCTCTTCCAACTCTATGATTCTCTACAAGAGGGATCTATTTTGCCCATTTCAGAGATGGTTTCTTTTCAGAGCTCACATGTCCTTTCAGCTTCTGCAGACAAGGGTGACATGTTTGCTTGTTTTATCATTCTGTACCTCCATTGTTCTGTATTAGGACTCAGGGCAGTGTACATGAGGCTCTCAGGCTTTCTCCCAGACTTGCTCAGCTTCATCAAACTTGTTGCATCATGTCTCTTCAGACAACACCATGGCTGCCCAGGACCTACATTTCCCCATAGCCTCCCCCTCCCTCCCGCCTTTCAGTGCCTGCACTCAGTCATGTACAACTTGCATGGGCTTCTTCTATTCATCAAGGCTTCATAAATCACATGGTGTGCCAAGTGCCAAGCTCAAGCAGTCTGTTCCTCTTTCTTTCTGAGTGTCCATGCACAATTCAGTGCTATTGTAATTGGAAACTCTAGAATTAGGCTCTTGTGTTTAGTGGCCACAGGGATCAGGGGCTGCCAAGCTCTTGGAATGCATTGCAAGGCAGTATGGATCCTTTCATAGGAGTGGGATGGGGAGAAAATGGAGGAAAAGTGAGCCCAAAGTAACTAACATCCTAAAAGAAGGAAAGCTGAATTTTGCAATTGAAAAACCAATATTTAATCTTTGGAATAGTTTACTTGTTATTTGTTGAGTGGCAGCAAGGAAATGAACCATGCAGTGAGTGTTAGAGTTAGCAATCTTTGCACACTTGCTGCTAAGCAAAGGGATCTTGCAGCACCTTTGAGACTAACTGAAAGATAAAAGTTGGTAGCATGAACTTTCCTAGACTTGAGCCTCCTTCCTCAGATGGAAGACAAATAATGCAGTTTGACACTGCTTTACCTGCCATGTCTCCATCCTAGGGAATTCTGGGATTTGTAGTTTGGTGAGGCACCAGCAGTCTTTGGTAGAGAAGACTAAATATCTCACAAATCTACAAACCCCAGAATTCCATAGCATTGAGCCATATCAGTTAAAGCGTTGCCAAACTGTATTATTTCTGCAGAAAGAATCATACCCACAACTTAGAAAAGTTATGCTTTGATTCACAACTCCCAGAATGCCATCAGTGGCCATGCTGTCTAAGAATTCTGGGAGCTATAGTCAAAATGTGTAACTTTCCCAGATTCTGAAGGCCACTGGTCTACCTAAGAACTGCCACAGAGGGGAAAAAGAAGTCTTGGGATATATGGGTCGTGAGTAGTTTCCCTTACATAGGGATATGATTTCCCTCATGACTTCTTTTATCAACTGGCTTCTTCAGCAACACAACTAGCTTGTGTGTGTAGTTACAGCAACAACTAGTCATCTCCTCTTAGCTCATTCCTATGACTATGGTGGCAGATATTGATTTAAGTATGGAAACTCTGGGAACCTGCAGCTCTGTCTGGGCTTTGCTTCCATTTCACAGTGCTGGGACTGAGCGCATCATAGGGTTGCAGAAAAACAAAACTGAGCAAAAGAAAACTGGAAAGGAACAAGTACTCTGCCTAGAGAGGTAGAGAAGATAATTTCTTCTTGCCTCTCAGCATGATGTCGTAGCACTTCCATTCTTTTCTCTTTTTGTTTGCAAACAGCACACTTTTACAACCATCTTCCTTGGGAAAGAAAATGGAAGTGCGATGACAGGATGCAGGAAAGCAAGAGCTGCTTCTCTGTCTTGGCTTTCTTAAGTCATGCAATAGGGCTGTCAGACTCAGAGGAAGGCAAACACTCTCAGAACAAACGTTGCTAAGAAAACCTTGTGATAGGGGCACACAACACACACACTCTGTCTATAGGTAAAACAGTGTCATTTAAAACCTCACCTTAGTACCTTCTGTGCCTCTGGATACTGTGCTAGTGAAGGAGTCAAAAGACAGGGAATAATAATCTCTGGATAGAGAAGTAATTCCTGTTGCAGTCAGACTAGTAGTTTAGGTTTCAAAAGTGAATTAAGTTGCTGCATCCCCTGAGCAATACCACTTTTATTCTATAGATGTGATCATGATACGCTACAGTGTATCTCTGGGAATCTCAAGATCCAGTGCTTGAGGTTCCCAGTGCACCTGATGGTTTCTATGTCACTGCATTGGTGAATTTATTATAGGTTTTAATAAAACCTTAGGTAGCTATCCAAGGTGTTGAAATGTAACTCCAAATATATTCAGAACGTTGGATAGCTCCTGTAAAGTTCAGACTAACGTTCAAAGCATATTCACTGCCCCACTTGGCTACCACAGGTGTTACTCTCTGCCAAATGCCTTAATGACATAGGAAAGAGTTTTCTGTGGCACCTTTGGCACATACATTCTTCCATGTCAATCACTTTAATAAACACAAGCTAAAGTATCTTCCAGAAGGATTTGGGGCTTGTCTACATGTTTAAAATGTTCCTCATTCAAACTAAATAGATTGCAATCTGACCACATAATGATTTGGAGGATTTGGGGCTTTTTGTGGGGGCTGAGGGGGGGGGGAACTCTGGAAACTCTACTGAAAAAGGATTTGTGGTTTTTACCAGAGTATCCACAAGTATCCATGATGATGGACATTACCGAACATGTGGCCAGCCATCCACTTTGCACATTTTTTTCAGAGGGAGGTGAACAGATGCAAATTTGTGCAGGAAATTGTGAAGAGAATTAAGTGTCAATGCGAATGTGCAAAGATATGCAGCAATTATGTGTAGACTAGCCCTAAGTGTGGAACTGAGGTAACCATGGTGGGAAGTAAGAAATCTTTCTCATGATCCATTTCTGAGGTAAACAGATGCCTCTGAAGACTCAGGTGGGTCTCCTGGTTAGTTGTCATTTGTCACATTATGCTACTGAAGAAAAAAGAAATCTACCCAGTGATGAAACCCTGAAAAGCATTCTTTTAATCGCTGTCTTGTCTTTTAAATTCTTGTTTACAAACAAACAAAGTTAACCAACTCTAGGTCTTTTTGATAAGAGCTGGTTAAAAATGGAACTAGATCAGGTGCGCAGGGATGAGAGAAACCAGTCTCCAGATAGCCGAGAGAAGTGGCACAATCTCATGTGAGGTTACCCTCCTCCCTCCCTTCTCCCCCACCATGCCCACTTTTAGTCTTCCACACATTTCAAAATGAACCCTTTGTCTGAGCACCGAGAGTGCCCCCAAGGTTTACCCAGAACATCTAACCTGTTTGGGAATGTTAATCTGGTTACACACAGCTAATGGGACTCAAGGTGGTCACTCGGTGTAGATTAAAACTTGAGAACAATCAGCCCTCCTGTTCCAAGGACAGCACACAAAGAGCCATTATGGGATCAGGACAACAATCTCTGTTGATTACCATTGGGCTGACATGCTGAAAGCCCCGCTCTGCATGCCAGCACAAAAAGCTTTGTTGCTTGTAGATTGTTTGTTTATGTAAATGGCAATGGTGCATTTTATTATGCAACGGTAAGACTCCCTGTCACAAGAAAGCTGCTGATTGGACTGGCTTCCTGAAATGGGGACGCTGGCAAAGCGGAGACAAATCCTGACATTGTTAACTCTCTTCTCTGTTTTGGCTACACAAACCTCAGGAGACGGAGAGGTCATTGACTGATACAGCTATAGTGACCTTTCTATAGATTAGTATATATAATTATATACATTTTTAAAAAAGGCAGTTGTAGACAGACTGTTGGCTTTACTTCTGTGGGGCTTACAGGATATCAAGTCATCACTGGATACATCTCTGCAAGGAGCCAGCTGGACAAAAGTCATCATGACAGAAGATGTCCAGGTTCCAACCAGCGTGCCTGAATATAACGGGAACGTGTCCTCAGAGAAACCTCCGCTCCAAGTTATTGATATTATTGATCAGATAGCAAATTCCGTTGAGATATTTCCTTATGACTCTGCCAAGCCTGAGCCTGATTTGTTACTTACACAAGGCAACCAAGAAGGAACCGGTCACTTAGTGGAAAATTCAGTCTATGAAGAGTGTGACATCTCCACTTATGAAGAGTCTGTAGGGCTGAAGGAACATGAAGGTAAAAATGCTGAAGTATAATTTTTCCTCCACATTATCATAGGAATAAAATCAGATTTTTTTAAAAGTTAAAAAATTAAATAACTGCTTTTTTTCTTTTCTTTCCACTTGTAATATTATGAAGTCATTTTGTGTGAATGAATAAGATTGGTTAATATTTGCTGACAAGAAAAGAATATTTTTCAGCTATCAAAATGGATTTTAAAAATTAACAAGTTAAATATAACTTTAATCTTAAACACGGTTTAGCCACAGTTACATACATACTTTTAATTCTGATTAATTTTGAATGGAAAAGACCGAAACATGTGCTAAATTCTCTTGCTGAAATCAAGATGATTTCAGATGCTTAATTTGGGCTAGATTGTGCCCAGGGCTTGGAAGTTTTATTAATTTTAATTGAATTTTCTTCTAAGTGTTTAGTATGCTGACAAAAATGCATTGACCATCAGTCTAAGGAGTGTTGTAGCATGTATTTCTACCATAAGTGGCTCAAGATGAAAATCTAACTTAAAGGATGACTTCAGGCATGGAAGTTTAACTTCCATTATCTGGCTGGAAAGATTAGTAATTGCAACTGTGTAATCACTAACCATTTTTTAGGAGTTGGCACTTTTATACTATCTTGTTATCTTCTGAAGGAAAGCCAGAGGGAGACAAGGAGGATAATACTGACTGCTTTTCCCAGAGAAGAAGAGACTGGGAAGAAGAATTTGGAGAAGGTAAGAAGTATAGCTGGGTATTTGTTTGGTTGGTTTTAGGTTTATGTTTTTTTTTTCATAATTAGACATAAAACGTATGCATTTTGCAAACTGTATATGCAGTCTTTCTAGTGCTAATTTCTGTCCGGTCAAACACGTACTTAAATCTCTCACATTGAAGTTGATTGAAATTATACTCAGCCTATCACTAGGAGTTTGACTAATAGGATTTTGCCCTATAGAAACAGAACAGTTACTTGGACATAGAACTAAAATTGAGAGTTATTCTCCCCAAGATGGTGAGTGTCTTTATAGGGGTAATTAAATCCTCCATGGCTGATTCATGGATGATGGTAAGAGTGACACTTTCCACAACTAAGGTTGTTCACCTCTTTCCCCCCCATTGGGCTATTCCATTTATCTATTTATCTAATCAGTATATTTCCTTGCTTGTTTCGCTTACCCTAATTTCTAAAAATAATAATGGTACAGAAGGAATAATGCTTTCATTAGGTCTGAGTGAAATAGTGCAAAAGTTGCAAGCAACCATTTCAGACACTTTTCTTTGGGACAGATACACAAAGAACAAATAACCCCTACTCCTTCAAATAAAATCAGTGTTTCAAACACTGGGGTTGTGATAGAGTTTGTGTGGATGACATTTTCAGGTGTCTAAATAAGCTCTCCAGACACTGTTAGACTGCAACTCCCAGCAGCCCTAGCCGACATAGCTACTGACGAGGAATGCTGGGAGTTGTAATCCAGCAATATTTGGAGTGACAGACCCTATTAATCTCCTGTTGTCCCACTTTTTCAGTTGTTTTTAAAATGTCCCAGTTTCTCTCTCCTCCCCCCACTTTTTCCAATTGTCCTTGGCTTGTTTCAGTTGCTGCAAACTGAGTTCAAAGTACAAAGCTAATTTGCATTCAACTCAGAAAAGGGAGAGAAGAGGGGACAAAATCTTACCTTCCATGGGGACTCAGGCGAAAGAAGACTGCTACAGCCCCTCCTAGCTTGCATTCTTTCTCATTAAAAACTCTTGCTATCTTGACCACATTCTGATGTTGCTTGGCCACACGTCCCAGTTTTCATCTGTGAAATGTTGGAGGATGTTGAGTAGCCAGTGTGGGGTAGTGATATGAGCCTTGGACTATGACTCTAGAGAACAGGGTTTGAATCTCTACTTGGCCATGAAACCCACTGGGTGACCCTGGGCAAGTCACACACACTCAGCCTCAGAGGATGGCAATGGTAAACTCCCTCTGAAAAAACATGCTAAGAAAACCCTGTGAAAGGTTCACCCTAGGGTCACCATAAATGACTTGAAGGCACACAAGAACAACAAAAACATTTGGACAGTAAAAAGGGAAAAATTACAGGATATTCATTTTATATCTATCTGAGAGGCAGAAAGATAGTCATGGCGAAATCTAATCATTTATCAGTAGCTGCCTTAGGTATCAGCACTTTTGAGAAGTCAGGAAATGAAAAATGGGACTTTCCCCATTACTCCATATCTGCATCCATGCTGTGCTATACAACTGTACAATAAAACCTGTTAAGTAATATTTGACATCCCTCCCACCCCTGCCCTCCCCCCAAGCACAGGCATTTTATCTCAAAATTGCAGACCAGTTTTTATTGCCTGTCCAATTTAACCTAATTAATACTAAAGATACCACAGGCAAAAAGTTGAATGGGGCATTTTGTTTTAACATTCAAGCACCGATTAAGCCAGGGAGGAGCCGAGTATGACAGGGGTGTGTGACATCCATTTAAAAGTTGTAGTGTAATATTTTTGGGTAATGCGAAACGAACATGTGCAGTGTCATCCTTGGAAAATGTTGCTGTGGTTATTGTCATGGTAATAAAAATTCATTGCAGAAAGTTTCTATACCCGGTTTCATTTTTTTAAAAAGAAAACTTTGGTGTGTTACAGCCATTAGCTGCAGCGAGAAGCCCCAGCGGCCAGACCATGAGGCTTCTGGCCGCAGCGAAAAAGGAGCACCGAAATGGCACTCCTTTTTGGCCCTCGGAAGTGGCATCGTGAAGCACGAGGCGCGCACTCGCGGCCTCACTTCCGGTGCGCCACATCTGGACGCTGTGCATCCAAGACGTAAAAATGGCAGCACCCATGTGGATGAGCGCTGCCATTTAGGACGCGCTCCGCGCATTTTGGGAACAGGGCCAGTTAGGAAGGGGCAACCCTTCTTAACCCTAGGACGCCCCTTCCTAACCCTAGGACGCGCGGACTGTAACCCGCCTTTATTGAATATAAAAACTCTAATACAATGCAATTTACAAATGCATATTTGCCTAACATATATGTAACCCATCCATTTTCAAACTCATTAACACTAGTTGCCTTTCTCCCCCTCCTCATTGGAGGAGTAAAACGGAGCAGAATTACCCTAGTGAAAGCTCAGTGGGGATTACTAAATAGACTTCAAAAATATATAAACCAACTGAAATTTGAATTAATTTAGCAAATTTTACACTGCACCCATAGGACACCTTGCAAACAATAACTATTGTTTAGAAAAACCAGAGACACAAAAATCAATAGATTGACAAAACAAAACAAAACACAACAACAACAACAACAACCAGGAAATCAGATGAGATTCTCGACTACAGAAATTCCTGCAGTCAGATTTCAAATTGTCCCTGAAGGAAGAGCAATTTTTATACACACACACACACACACACACACACACAACCTCTGAAGTGAGCCAGTGTGATGTAGTGCTTTGAGCGGTAGACTGACTCTGGAGAGGAGGATTTTAATTCCCACTTAACCATGAAAACCCTCTGATTGACCCTGGACAAGTCACACTTTCCCAGCCTCAAAGGATGGCAATTTCAAAGCTCCTCTGAAGAAATTTATCAAGAAAACCACATAAGTTCATTTTGGGTCGCCATTAAGTCGGAAGCGATTTGAAGGCAAACAACACACACAAAACCTCTGAAACAGTTCAGACCCATTAAGCTGATTAGATGGTAAAACCTAGCTTGTAGCACAGCTTCTGAGCTGACTTACTATGGAGCAGCAAGCATCAGAAGCAATATATCTCACAAATATTTAACAGAGCTTTCAGCAACATTAAGTTATAACAGTACTCAGTTATACAAAACAGTGTAATTTACCAGTCCCCAAGAATTCTGGATTCATGCTATCAGTCAATACAAGGAATCAATGCCAGGAGTAACTCCTTTTTGCTACTCATTTACCTTTATCTAGAGCAGGGACGGGCAAAATGTGGGTCACAGATTGCCATATTTGTGACCCCGGTGAAAAATATTTTCCTTGCCCCCAGATGAACTCTAGGTGGTGTTTGCAAGCCCATTGCCACCCCAGGGCTAAAAAAACATTTTTGCAATTTTTTAAAAAAAAATGCCCACCAAATGGTCCAAAATCTCCACTAGGGGATGTGGGTTGCATTCCCACCATATTTTACAGGCTCCTGGATGAGTTTAGACCCAAAGGAGGACTTTTTTTGAAACTCTGAAACCCAAAACATGGTGAAAATGTCCATTCCTCCTTGAGGTGTTCAGGGACCAATTTTTCCTCTCAACAGGAAGTACGGCCTTCAAGCACTTCTAGGGGCCTAATCCTAGCATTCCATAGTTGCTCACCCCGATCTACAAGATATTGCATCCTGCATAACACTTGCCTATCAAAAGGATTGATCAGATACTGTACACTGAATTAACTGTCACTTGTCCTCTTAAGTACAGCCCAGGATCCAGATCCCCCTACCTTTTCTTCTTTTAGACTAAGGGGGAAAGCTGCTGCAGGCTTGTGTTAAGAGCCCTGTGAGGCATCTCTATATAGTCCAGTTTAAAAGTCCTGTTACAAAACCAACCAACAGCATGGAGTTTAAATAAGAAGTTTAAGTTCAACAGATAACACAAAGTTTAGCAATGCTGCAGCATTAAGTCTGTCTGTTCTCTTAGTCTTACATAAATGGCAGGAAAGGCATAGCTTGCGGACCACTGAAATGGGAGCAAACCATGAAAGAGCATTTTAAACAATCAGAAAATGCTTGCTTGCAAGTGTTTTTCATACTTTGCTGCCAGTGTGGAGTAGCAAAATGGGGAGAGGCCTTTAAAATAAGCATTACTTGCTTGTTTTAAGAGAAAGTCTGTGTTGCTAGTGTATGTCAAAGAAGAAATTTGCCAATTAATTTTGTGATGTGGTTGGCAGGGCATGAGGTGGGGTGGGATGGGAGTGACATTGGCCGTTGTTGTTGTTGTTGTTGTTGTTGTTGTTGTTGTTGTTATTCTGTCCAAGTTGCTGACCAGTAGAGGCTGATAGTGATTGAAAGTATTTGAGGAGGTCCACCCTACATAGGATTCTTAGGTGTTGTCTACACAGATGCAAACAACAAAACAAAACCAACTTCACCTTGCATTTTCCTGGTCCACAGTGATCTCATTAGTAGACTCAAGTTGTACTGACTGCCACACATTTCCTGTGCCCAAATTCAAATTGGTACAAAAATGATGCAGTTTTTTTTTCTTCTCAGCATGCCAAAATCTATCAACCAATAGCCTTATTGTTTCTTTATCAATCTTGCCAGCTTGCATGCTAATTGGTTGCCTCCTCCAGCCAATCTTCTTCCCTTCTTTGCATTCCAATGAGTAATAAAAAGGGTGGGAGGTCAAAATGCCTCCTTTCCCATGACTATCTGCTGATGTATTCTTAGATTTTTAATGTCTCCTGACACACAGAGATGCACTCACAGGCTGGAAGTTGCCAGTCTCCTTAGCTGCGATTGCTGGGACTGGAGCACTTAACTCCGGTTGCTGCCACTCACTTCCCAGCAAAGCCACACTGGTGAAGTTGTTCTAAATGGTGAGCAGATAGCCTGATTTACCCCTTCACCATTGATCTCATGGTTGCGGTCGGCTGGAGAGGAAGTAGCAGCAATCAGGGTAAAGTGCTCCATTGTTGCCATTGCAGCGAAGGAGATAAGTAGCTTTATTCCCCAAGGTGTATCAAAATTAATGGTAGATTGTGCTACTCCATTCCTCTTCCTCCCCCCACCTGAGTGAATGAACAGCCAGCTGTCCCAATTCCTGCAAATACAGAGGGAAGAGTGTAAAAAATGTTTATAAAATTCTAAATACACCACCTTTTCAGAAGTCCTGCTAGCCTTTGATTATTATGCTCTGAATATATTTTTTTTAAATGATGACATACAACAAGTTTGCCAGATCAGTCCCGCCCTCCATTTAGCCCACCCAGCTTGATTCTGACACAGGTGTAAAAAATCCTAAAAGGGATTTCACTGTGAAATTGAGCGTATGTCATGTGTTCCTAAAAAACTGGAAGTGAGGTGAGTACAATTTTTTCACCTGTGCAGACAACCCCTCAGTGGTCCAATTTTATGAGATCATTTGGCATGGGGGCACTCAGGCATCCTGTCCATGCTTGTGGGAACTCAAATCCCACAATTCAGATTGTTCTGGGGTCTATGGCAGCTACTAGAACTATAAGAACGCAAAGGTGTGTGCATTCTCATGATAAGAGATGGCAGGCCTAGTTCAGTTTTGCTTGGCTGGTGCCTAATTTTATGGTTGGTGCAGCAATTAGATATCTTCTTTGTTCTAGTGGTCTGACTGCCCATGAGTGAACAAACACCATCATTCTCATCCAACAAGGCATCAGCTTATGCAGTGAAGGGATGAGTTTCAAAGCAAGCTATTGCATATGGCTACCTTTGATTGAAGGAACATCAAGTAAGCAAAAGTGTCATGCTGCAGGTGTGGTTTTCTGTGCACAGATCCAGAAAGGTTTCTTAGTTGATCTGAAAATACAGTGGGGCATTGGTATCCATGGACTTGCCATCCATGGATTTGATCATCTGTGGACAACAAACCCTCATTTTGTCCCTGATGGCAGCATGTGTACGTGGCCACATTGCCATTAGGGACAGTCCCCATTGGCGGCTGTTCTGGGTGTGAAGTTTGCACATTTATTAGTTGAAAAGGTTTAGGAAGAGCCATGTGAAGGAACAGGTTGAGGAAAACCATTAGAAAACTTGACTGTTAATTCATGAATAAATCTTATAGCAAGTCCTACATAAAGTTATCAACTCTGCAGAAAAACAAAACAGTTATAGAAAGTTATCTCAGACATGGTGTTCTGCTTGAAAATGTCTTTTCCAGCCTCTTCAGCATAGTCACCCAGCTGTCAAAAACATGTACAGTACAGAGGGAAGTCAATGTTTGGACAGCTCGTGCATATGTATGTCAAGTACATTTGCCATTTACCTTTCTCTGCCTTTGGATTCCCTAGAGGTAGTTTGTATAATGAATTAAGCAAGAAGGACAAAACCACTATGTTTATCCTCATGGACCAGTGTTTTATTTGACGGGGGAAAGTAAACAAGGATAGTGGTTGAACACACCAAATGGGAGTGTGACAATATTTAACCAGGGCCAGGACCTTTGGTTTACCATGCATACGATCACAATGTCAAGCATCCCAGTTTTGGCAAGAGACCTTTGGAAACTTCTATGGCAGCAGCTGGATGACTTCCTAATAATTTTTTTGACCAAGATCTGATGGAGTTTATAGAGACAGATAACTTTTTCATCTGTGGATACAAACACATTTAAAAAGAAAGAGATCTCAAACATTAGATGGTTCTACAATAATAATTTTAAATCATGAAGTATGGCCCTATTAGTTTAGAGCTATATAACTGTGCGATACCATTCATGTCTAAGTCAGAAGAAATTCTCCTTAATTCAAGTGGGGTTAGTTGCCAGCTAAGTATGTAAAGCAGAAAGGTGAGTCACCTCAGGTCCTGTGGCACTCCTAGGGTTCCCATCTGGCCCTCTAGGGTTCCCCTTCACTCATGACACCATTGTTGGGTGGTTTCCCACTACACAATTATAACACTATCATGCCATTCTACCTGTCATGGCAACATACTGTGGAATCCTGGGATTTGTAGTTTGACTCTGTATGCAGAGGATGTTCGATTCCCTCAGCCCTTTTGAATTTAATTCATCCCTATTACTCATAATCGCAATATATGAAAAGTAACTCATTATCATTGCTCATTACAATGTCTAAAAAAATAACTTACTGTATTACTTATTGCTTTCCTTATTTACATTTCCAATTTCCATATGTTCTTAAAAATGTTCTTAAAAATATCCCTGACATAAAACTTGAACTATTCTTGTCAAGATGCCTCTAAACTTTTTAAAACAACCTGAAAATGGTATTCATTACTTTGTACCCATTACTCTTGAAATTTAACATAATTATGCCTTAGTAGCTGCCATCCTGCTGGTGAATTACGATGGCATAAATTGAATTTATGTCATCACAACTCACTTTTTGGTCATTGCAGAGATCTGAATTCTCTGCTGACCAAGCAACAACCCGTACCCACCCACTTTTTCTCTGTTCTGTCCCTTGAACCTGGTTATTTCCTGGCTGGTGGAAATCAGAGGGAGCATCAGAGAAGCATCTTTCTATCGTCCTATAGCTGGATGCAAAGCAGTGACATTATCCATCAAGACCCCTAGAGGTCTCTGCAGATGCCTGTCGATGTGCACCAAGCTATGGGAAGACAGCTGAACACTTGTTCACTGCTCTTCCCACTCTCTGCAGTCTATGAAATGGCTGGGTTCATGCAGCTGCAGCAGAGAAAAGGTGGATAGTGGAAGTGTTGAATTATAGTTCTGTCTTGTAGCTATATCTCCTGATCCAGGATCATAGCTAGTAGCAGAAAAGGTAATTTATTACAGATAACCTTATTATCAGTAACTCATTGCTTTCAACTCTGTATTTCCCCTCTGATGTGGTCTGCTCATCTGTGTTTATGTGGATAGATTTCCCACAAAGCACTCCAGCATGGTTGGTGTGTTGGGCTATGACTCTGAAGATCAGGGTTCATTTCCTGCTCAGACATGAAATCCACTGGGTGACCTTGGGCATGTCACATGCTCTCAGCCTCAGGGGAAGGCAACAGCAAACTTTATCTGGACAAATCTTGCTAAGAAAACCCCATGATAGGTTTGCCTTAGGGTCACTATAAGTTGAAAACATTTGAAGGCACATAACAACAACAAAGAAGCCTTAGTAGCTTTAGCTCATTAACTGAAACCACTCTGGGTGTTAATGTTCAGATTCTGCAATTGGGCATTGAATTTTTTTTCCAATTAACTTTGGGCATCATTTGAATACATCAGATTACTGTATTCTGGAGTATTCTAAGTGGCAGGGGTGGCCTAGTGTACGATTCTCTTCACTCTGATGTTCCTTAGGGTAATCATGCCAGATGTTAAGTGTTTGCTAATTCATTCTATAGAGCACAGACAGGAGATTTTATTTTATTTTATTTTATTGCTCCTGTGCTGTTATTCTGCCTAGCCAGCTTCACAGCCTCTCCAGGATGATATATGTCACAGAGGGCAGAACAAATGGATGGATGAAACGTTTTCATGGAATTGTTAAATGTTGGGTTATTCTCTCTAATCATTTATTATTTGTGCCTTTAGTTAAGTTGGTAGATATTCCATTGAATACACCAATATTAAAGTGCATCCTCTGCCTTCAGTGGACAAAATTAGAGTTTGGAAATGTTAATTTTTTTAAACTAAAAATTATTTTAAAAGCATAATTATTTTTCCAATTATCATTTTATTTCTGAATAAAATGCAAAGCAACACATTACTAACCTGTTGCTCTTAATGCTGTTTTAAAACTTTTGATTTGTAAAAATCCTTTGTATGCCCTTCCTTCTGTTTATCATACTGTGGTTGATTTATTATACGGGTATGAGTGAGAAAGTTTGCTTGCTATACTTTTTTTGAAATAATGATAGGATCATCCACTTCAGTCAGATCTCTGTTTCTTTTTTATCTGCATCTCTCCTCCATTTGGTTCACCTTGTTAGTGCACATAATTCTTCAAGGTTCAAGGTTCATAACATTATAGTATTGGATAGAATTCGCTAAGGCAGTTATGAATGTGAAAGCACCTCAGTTCTATTGCAACTTAGTGACTCTTGAGTTTGACCCTCTCAGTCCCCACTTACTGAGCAGCAAAGGTCTGTTTCTGTGTCAGTCAAGAAGCAGCTGACTGACAGTAGCACCCCTGACTGACAGTAGTCCCTATCTCAATCTCCCATTGCACCACTTGTGCAAGAGAGTGGGTGAGCACATCAGTGAATTGCTTTCCAGTCAACATGAGAACAGACCATGGTCACTTGTAGTGGCTGCTGCCCAGTGAATGGGGATTGGGAAATTTGAATGGTATCTCTGCACTCCCTAAACCACTGGTTTCCAACCTTTAGTCCTCCTTTTGTTTTGGACTTCAGCTCCAAAAAAGTCCCAGCCAACTTGGCCAACATTGTGGGAGCTGAAGCCCACATTGTCTATTATTTATTTATTTATTTATTTAGTGTTGTAGATTTGCACAGCGCTGTACATACAAACAATAAAATAGATAAGAGTAAACCTGCCCATGGCGTACAATCTAAGAAGAATTAGAGGATCAACTGTTGGGAACCACAGTGGGAAACCAATACAAAGCAGTCAGCAATATGTAACTCTCAATTGTGCATTCATAACTGACTTAGTGAATTCCAACCATCATTTCTGAGTCAATTGAGTTTGGAATTATTTGCAGTATAGTCACTAGTGGGATTTTTTTAGTTCTACAGGTGTTGTTGAACTGTGATAATGTGGCCCCTCTTCATGAAGCTGATGTTTTCCTTATATGTTGGTCTACAGTTGCCATCACCCTTAACTACAGGCATCAAAATTATGCAGCTCTCAAGATGTTACTGGACCACAGTCCCAGACAATAGGTTTGATCTCTATCCAGCATAGGCATTGGCAAGGAATGCTAGGAATTGTAGTCCAATAACATTTGGAAGACCATGCCACATGATTCCCGTTTTTCCCAACCAGCATGGCCAAATGAGGTTATGAAAGTTGTAGTCCCATGCATGGATGTCAACAGCATGGTGAAGGCTGTAATAGGCGTATTATCTGTTACACACACCCACACCCACACCCACCCACATACACACACACCAATAAAAAAACAAAAAATCTCTGACCATCACTGTTTTTTGTTTTCAAAGCAGTGCAGAGCAAGTTCCCACAGATGAAATTATTACAGCAAACAACAAGTAAAATAGAAGCTAATATAATGTATTCAACCAGAAGTGAAAAGCTTGTGGCCCTCCAGATATTTCTGGACTGTAAGTTGCAGCCAAGAGAACCAATTGTGAGGAATGATGGGAGCTGCAGTTCAAACAACAGAGGGCTTGTCCTTAGACAAGAAGAAATTTTCAAATGGTGTTAGAAGCTCATCTCTTTCCATTTGTGAAACAGTGATGATATAATACACAAAACCAAACCCTCATGGAAGTGGTTGTGGGGGCATCACTCATTCAAGAGTCATGGTCAGTTTCAATATTGTGAGACAGGCAAGGGAAGCTGAAGGGGGAAGAGTTGTTTTCATTTCTCAGTCCTGTCTGAGTTAATCCTTTAGTCAACATACAAATGGAACAGGAACATTAGACAAAACATCTCTGTTCTGTAGGAACCATACTACTGCTATTGCTTCTATTATTATTATTATTATTATTATTATTATTATTATTATTATTATTAAGCTTTATTTATATAGCACTGTAAATTTACACAGTGCTGTACATACAATCAATTAAAATAGATAAAATAAACCTGCCTATGGCATACATTCTACAAAAATAATTTAATATAATACAAGTTAGTGCATGTTAACATTTAGTAAAATAAAACAGTCAACAAATTAAAATAACATTAGATCCCTAGTGCTGCTGCTGTTGTTATTGTTGTCACACCGGAAATCTTATAGTCACATTGTCATCTTTCCTGTTGTTGTCACCATCATGGAAGTCTTGCAGGACATTCCAGTCAGGTGGCCAGACAATAACTTTATTGTCCTTTGGCAACAAGAACAGAAAAGACACTGGAAATATCGGAATAAACCCAGACACAACAAGTGTAGTCTCCCCACTGCTCCCAGATACACTATTCCACTGCCCATACAATTATTATTATTATTATTATTATTATTATTATTATTATTATTATTATTTGTACTGATGTAGTGCTTTAGAGTTGAAGTTTTAAATTTGATGTCCATAGGCTCCAATTTGTTCACAGGTTTTTAACCCGGCAACTGTGAAGCTCTCTTGACCCTCCCATTTTTCTAATTCTTAAAACGGTTCTGTTTAATCACAAGACAAAGCAAGCTTGTCCATCTTCATAGACAAGCCATGTGCACCATCTTCATTTCCTTTCCTCAACATACCCCTGGACACCAGCAGTATTCTCAGGGAATAAAGATTGCTTGCAGGTGCAGGACAATAATTTAACTTGTCAGCATATCAGGCTGCCAAAAAACAAAACAAAACAAAACAAAACTTCCCAGTGTAGGAAAGTGGAGGCAAGGAGGAAAACTGTCCCTGCTCTTGATTGTCTGGTAAACTTAGAAATGTTGTTGGGGGACAGTACTCTGTCCCCCAATGTGGAGGAAGTTAGAGAAAGTTTCAGGGCAACTGAGAGCTGTGAGGTGTTTGTGCGAAAGTAAAGAGGACTAGGAGGAACCTTGTAAGGGCTGGGGAGGACTAGGGTGGAGAACAAGGGAGGATTGGATGTCTACCTGTGTCACTGGTAAGTGGGAATTGTGACAGCATGACTGGAGTCACGTGGTGTGTAGCATGTGTGCATTGCTTGCAATATGGGATATGATTTTTGTGTGATCTTCCTATTAAATTGGAAAATAAATTAGGTGGAATACATTCAGTTTAGAGATGCTTTGGAAAAAAAATCAGTTGACTGGCTTTTCTGTGTATTCCTACAGCTACATTGTAGCTGCACTGTAGGAATAGAAAATACATATTGAGCATTCTATTGTACTCTGGTTCTTGGGCATGTAACTTGTATTTTAGCCTCATCATTTTGTATTTCTGACAACAAAAATCTATTCATCATAGGTATTTTGTGGTTGACCATAAGGGTATCCCTTATGGTAACCCTTTTGTGGCAATGTCCCTGGCACTTTATTACAAGATGCACAAATGGACCAAAAGGTTGGGTGTCCTACTTGAAAGCTTCACACACATTATCTCAGTGCCCCTCATTCCCAAACAGCAGCTGTGGGGTGGGGCAAATCATTTTGTATCTTGGAGTTGTTGGTTTTATAGGGACCTATTTTGACAGATATGCACTTTAATTCAGTTGTAAAGCACAACATTAAAGCTCTCACCCATTTCAATCCCATGCTTTACAGCTGCTTCTGTATTCCTAATATGTTGCAGCAAAACAAAGAAACAAAAAACAAACAAACCAATAGCCAGTTGGTTATTCACATTTTAATCTCACTTAAATTAATGTGCCATCATCATGATTAGAGGAATAAAGTAGCTTTTGCTTCTACTGCCCTAATGCAAAATACATTTATGTGATAATAAGCTCCATTTCATTACACAAAGGAACACTTACATTTTTAAATAAAAAAAGAGCCCTTGTACATGTGCGTCTGGCTACTCTTTCACTAAAAATGTTTCAAAAATTAAAAGAGAGGATGTTGTAGTGACCAGTGTCAAGTTTGATGCAATCAGCATGCCTATGCTAGCCTGGGTGCTGATGCCAGGCTGGCTTGGCACTGCTCTGAGAGCTGCCATTCTCTGGCTGAAATCCTGACTGGCATAATGTAGTAGTTCATCATGCAGAACTATGCTACACTGAGCCATTTACTGCCGCCAGAGCTACCATTTTGCCTCTGAAGTCCCCCTTCCACCACATGGCCATTTGTGTTGGGAGGAGAGCACAGGGGACCCTGCAGATCTATCTGGTTCTGCCACTGCAGCCAGACACAAAATGATAACCTCAACCACTGAGACCTTGAAAGGACCTTGGCAGACCTCTACAGATGATGTAATCACTTTACAGCTAGCTACAGAGACATAGTCAGATGATTTGAAATTCTTCACTCTCCTCTAGGCATGAATGGCTTTGGTGGGGGAGAATTCAGTAGTCATTGCAGCCACTGCAGAGGGAGGATACCAATGTATCTGTAGTGGCCAAAAATTGACATAAGCAGGTATGGAGTTATCTGATGCACATGTATGTCACTAACACACCTCTGTGTGGCCAGCTGCCGAAGCACAGGTCATAGTGCCTCTTAGATTCAATCCTAGCTGACCGTTGAGAGGGAGTGCCTGAAAGAGTGGCTTGTCTAAAAGCAGCTAGAGAATTTATGTCTGAGTCAGTGTTTGAACCATAAATTTTGAGGTTCATGGCTCAGGCTGCCTTCCTGAATTTCCCTATTTGGGAGTAAGTGTCATGGAATCCTGACACATTTAGACTTAACCACCAGTCTCTTAGACCTGAATCCAATTATTAGACCCATTGAAACAAGGGGAACTTGGTAAGTCAACACTTCTCATATTCTCATTGATTCAACAGGTCAACTCAACTGGAGCTAACAGATGTTTTTAGTTTCTAGTCATCACACTTGCACTAGCTCTGCTCTTTGTTATTTGTTACAGAGCTCTGTGAGGAAAGCCATCCTGCAAGCACCAAAGAACAGGAGATAACTGAGGAGGAAGAATGGGATGCCCAACCTCCTCAGGGTGAAAAGGAAAAGGCTGAGGAGGAAAAGGAAGAAAAAGGAGAAGGGCAGCTGAGCAAGCCCAAGGAGAAACTTAAAGAGGAAGAACAGCCAGAAGCCAATGAGAATGTAATAGGGAAGGATACAGATGGCACAGAAGAAGGAGTATTGAAGGAAAATAATGAGGATTCTCATAAAAAAGGGCAGGAAAACAACAGCAAAGAATTCCTCTCCATCCGCCCCAGCTGTAATTCTCAGACTGAGAAACCTGATGACCTGCCAGGCACGCTGAGAAAAAATGATATCTCCAGGCACAGCTATTCTCGGTACAATACAATATCTTATCGGAAGATCCGGAAAGGAAACACTAAACAGAGAATTGATGAATTTGAGTCCATGATGCATTCATAAACTGAGGCCAAGAATTTGATCAGCATGCTGCAATTTCTGTCTCCCCATTCTCACCTCGACAGCAGATATTTCTCAACCTGTAATACCAAGCTTTCAAAATGGGTGGGTGGGTTGGCTTTGATTCAGTTAAAAATGATGAAGGATATTTTCCCAAGGAGCCCATATTACCGGGGAGTAAGCCCCATTGATCATGTGGAGATTTACATCCAAGAAAGCATGCATAGGGTTGGGCTGCAATCTTATGCACTCTTATTTGAAATAAGGTCCCCTTATTGCAATGGGACTTTCTTCTGAGTATGTACACTTGGGTTGTAACTCCAAGTGAAGCCAATAAAATGAATTAATTATAGTTGCCTTCAGTCCTATAGCTGTCAGTGGGATGTAGTACAAAATAATTTTACCTGGCTTGAGGGCGATATAAGTAATTTAACTATATGCTTCAAAAATGCAAACATTTATGCTTCATTCTGAAATAACAAATACCTGTAGGCTCTAAATCAGCAATATGTTAAATTTAGCATCAGTTGATTTCAAAGATGGTTTTTGTTACTGTCCATTTTGGGTACCACAGTTGAGGAAAAAGACAGTCTTAGACTAACTGGCAATCTTTTAAAAGCATACAGAATAATCAAAACTATTGCCCATTCGGGAGATTTCTTGACAAACAGACTAGACTTTAGGATTCAGTTACAACATACAGTGATAATTTTGCAATTTCTATATTCTATGTTTTAACGGGTTTCATAACTATGAAATACATCATCCTGGGCACAACCTATCAGTTTTTCTTCAGCGCCAGTCCAGATGTATAACAACTGCATTCATTTCACTAGCTAGCATAATACTTCGTCTGGCTTATTGGTACTGACCAATTAACACCTTTAAGTGGCAGTCTGTTTATGCCTGGGAATTAATCTTACTTTAACACTGGTGAGGAGGTGACAGACTTCATTTTACCTGAGGGCAGCAGGCAAATTTAAGCCATGCAGGACTGTTTGAATAGAACACACTACTCTGTTCTTGAACAGACAAGAAGCAGGCAGTTTCTGAAATACCAAGTTTATACACCGCTAATAAAATGAGCCTTACATTTGCTTTTAGACTGTTTTTCATTGAAAAAAATAAATTGTAATCCAGATTGATTCATTTTGCCAACAAAGTTATAAATCCACTACTTTTGCAAAACTCTTTTTCATTTAATTGGGTAGATCCGGTTTCTGCATTTATGTCAGCATGTTGGCACAGTGTATAGTATTTGTTGTCTACGTACTCTAGCTTTTACCATTCTACAGTTACTAAAATGAGAATTGGGAAATGCAGGATTACATATTACACAGTGGTAAACTTTTGATATTCCAACCAATCTATTTTTTTTTATAATGGTTTTAAACCGCTACCTGTGAGAACAGGTTCTCCTCTTTCTGCCCATTCCCATGATTCAGTGAATAAAGACAGCCCACCCCCAAAAAACGGTGAAAAAGGCTACTGCAGATTATTTCCAGAGGGGAAAAACATGGAGAAACTGCTCAATTGCATAATTGAGAAGGAGAACAGTAACTTCCTGAAGCAAGAATAAGCAGGGGAAAACTAATAGTATAGGTAGAAGTAAGAAGGTCCTCTTACTTTAACATATGCTATTAATTTTCCCATGATTAATTTAAGTTCATTTTTAATTTTTAAAAATGCATGCCTTTTGTGTATAAAATAGAGGGTATAGGACAGGTATTTTAAAACTTTGGTACTCCAAGTGTTTGGACAATGGTCTGAGAGTCTGTGAGCTGAAGTCTCACCTGATAAAATGAATGGCTCTTTTGAATTTTGGGATCACATTGAGAAGCATCTCAGCTACGGTATCAGCATGTACTTTAAAGGCTATTATGTATGTGTTGTGTGCCTTCAACTTACTTTTGAATTTTATGGCGACCCTATGGCAAACTTCTCATGGGGTTTCTTATGATGATGTAATAGCCATATCTCTGTTTTAAAATTGACAGCAAATAGAATTGTGATGGTTAATTTCTAGTTCCTACCAGAACATAAAAGTAAAGATCTCACCAGCAATAAAGTATTGTTTTGGGGGATAACAATGGCATAACAATTCTCCTTTTGCAAATAATACAATAACTTGTATCATTGTTACTATTTTTGTTTGTTTGGTTGGCAATGAGTTGCATGCATTTCCAACCTCATATTTTAAAGTTTTTTTTTTTAAAAAAAAAGAAACAAAAGGAAACAAATAATTTAATGTAACAAAGAACAGAAATCCCTGCAACACTAACAATAATGATGTACTTGTGGGTGATTTGCAATGTACTTTCTAAAAAGTGACTTTTCAAGCTTTGTTTTCCACATTCATTTTTTGAAAGTGTTTAGTGACAAATCTTCTTTCTGGATCCACAGTGCCATGCTGACCAGGCAGTAAACATTGGCACATTCACAGTCCAGAATTACAGCATTATTATTCCATTATAACTGCAATGGAAACATCCTATGGAATCCTGGGATCGGCATTTTAGTGACAGACACTATCCTCAGCCAGGAGTTCCTCTGGTGCTATTGAAGAAATCACAAACCCCAGGACTCCATGGGAGGTTGCCATGACAGTTAAAGCAGAACCATAGCACTATACTTGTGCATTGCACCATCAAGTGAAATCATCACTGGTGAAATGAAATCTTTATAGGAATGAAAGGATTCCAGAGCACCACCACCACCACTACAACAACAAGAATAACTGACTCATGGCTATACCATTGCATTTGCAAATATAAACACTATGCTCTATAGAGCTTTATAAAGTATCTCTCATCTTAGATGATGATGATGATGATGATGACGAACCGTCTCTGGTCACTAGTAGAGGAAGGGTGGATATAGTGGTACTTTAAAATTGGCAAAACTACCTCTGCATATTCCTTTCCTAAGAAAACCCTATGGAATTCATGAGATTGCTATAAATCAACAGGTGACTTGAAGGTCCCCACACTTCCCCACACACATACTGTGTTACAAAGAGGCAGAATTTCACTATAGGCTATGCAATGGCTTCTTAAACATGCAGTTCTCCCATATATTAGATATACATGCTGGAGATGACACAGCATGTAAATTCTCTTCTATGGATGCAAACCTCACCACAAAATAATGTGTTAAAACTGTAGTGGGGGGGATGACTTGGTAAGGGGTTGGAAGCTGAACCTTGAAACTATAATTTTAGCTGATTGTACCAATCTGTCAAATGGGCCTATTTTGCTAAAAGGTTCTTTGAAAATAAGTTTCACTTCTCTGGCAGGGACAAATATTGTTTTGGATCTTTGTTGTTGTTCATCATACAAGGCAATTCTTTATTGTCTAAACAGAAAAGAAAAGAACAGTTCTGCATTGTGCAAGAGAAACACTAACCTCATTGTACATATGCAAGTTGTTTATTTGCCCCTCTGGTTTTCAGAGCCCCAGAGAATCTCGTTCCCCGAGTTATAGTATTGTAGTAATTATTACTGTTTTCCTGCAGGCAAGTCTGTGATACTCATGGGAGATTTCATATTTAAAGCTATTTCATTCTGAGAACATGCCTTCTATTGTGTGCAATTCTGATTAACCAGAAATAGAAAAATGATGGTTCTCTCTTTTTCTAATCCCTTTGGGGTTATATTTTTGAGAGGAAATTATGTTTCTGATTTGTAATGGCTTCACTATTTATTTTGCTCCTTGAAGTGAAATGGTGAACAAATACCTCTTTTTATCCCAGCATTACAGAAATTCTGCAGGTGCAGCTTCAGCCATCTGCATCCATGAAATATCTGAACCTATTGAAGGTGTGTCATGCAACTATTAAAGGCTATGAACTTCTGTCTTCAAACTGGAAGTTGGAAAGGTACTGTACTTTTAAGAAGAATGTATATCATAAGATGCTGAAGTCATCCACAGCTGAGCAGAGTCACTCTGTCACTGTTCAGTTATGAATGGCATCAGCCCATCAATATATACATTCTTTTAAAAAGGAATGGTCCAAACTCTGACCCCAGTGTACATACACAAGTGTGCAAACACTTGTAGAAGAAGCAGGTCCATACTGCAATCACATTCCTATAACTTAGTTTGCAGGTAGTCTCTTTACAATAAACAAACAAGCTTTATTTATATACTGCTTCATACCACCTAAGCGATGTCTAAGCGGTTTACAACTGTAAGCTAACTTGGCCCATATAATCTGGGTACTCATTTTAGTGACCTCGGAAGGATGCAAGCCTGAGGCAAGCTTGAGTCGTTTTGCTAGTCTTGAACTCGCAACTTTGTGGTTTTGAGTGAGTGCCTGCAGTACAGGCATTTAACGTCTGCACCACCATAATTGTTGGCAAGAACAGATCTGTGATCAAGGTAGATAGATGCTTTAAAAAAAATCTTAATAAGGAACAGTTCAAACGTGAAGAAACCAGCAGTTTAAGTAGCTTTAGAATGCCACCCTTTCTGCTTCCCTTCCTAAACAGATGTTGAGTTGAATGTATGACTGTTTTATATTCTACTCCAATATCCTACTCTGAAATAGTTCTACTGACTTCAGTAGCTTCTCTGCAACTACTCTGCAGTAAATAGCTTCACATGATGTTTCTTGTCATCATCAAGGTGGGCTTTCAAGGAAATTGAACAAATTTATTGTTTAACTTTGGTTGTGTTAGCATTCAATATTGCAATAAACAGTGACTTGGAATGTTACAGGTTTTTGAATACATACAATAGAAAACTATTTCCAATACAAAATTTTATAATGCTAGTACAAGCTCCCAGAGTAGGGAGGTGAATTCCATAGAGATGCGGTGATGTAATGGTTTGAATGTTGGACTCTGTGTGCATCTATATGGTGGAAATAATATAGTTTGACATCACTTTATTTGCCATGGCCCAATCCTACAGAATCCTAGGATTTGTAGTTTTCTGAGGCACCAGGATTCTTTAGTAGAGGGCTAGCCTGAAGAAGAAGAGCCCTCCCTCCAGTCCATCTGCCTTGGTCCAGGCCTCAGAGGGAGAGAACTACTGGACCTGATACCCCCCCCCCCCCACCATTCCCTTCTCCTTTTGTGTCGTGTCTTTTTAGATTGTAAGCCTGAGGGCAGGGAAGCGTCTATTATCCCCTCTGTTGTAAGCTGCCCGGATTCCCAGTGATTGGGTGGCATATAAATAAATCCTATTATTATTATTATTATTATTATTATTATTATTATTATTATTATTATTATTGAAGGCTAAAGCTCTTGTAAAACAACAAATCCCAGGGTTTCAGAGAATGGAGCTATAGCAATTAAAGTGGTGTCAAACTGCCTTATTTCTACAGTGTAGATGCACTAGGACTTTGGGAGACCAGGATTCAGATCCCTCAGAAGAAATCTTGCAAAAAACAACAACAAAAAACACCTTATGATGGGTTCGCCAGGGTTGCCATGAGTCAGAAATAACTTAAAGGCACACAACAATAAACAACTATCAGTGTATCTGAATATGAAAGTGTTGTGTGTGTGCATGCACACTCGAGGACTTGGTTTTATAGTAGTGTCATAGAATGATAGAGCTAAAATATTGTGGGGACCATCTATTCCAACCCCTTTCCATACAGGAATACACAGTTAAAGCACTCCTGAAAAATGGCTAACCAGCAGTTTAAAACCTCTAGTGAAGGAGAATCCACTTTTCTTAGTCACTCTCAAACAACTATTGTCATCCAAAAGTTCTTCCTA
This sequence comes from Sceloporus undulatus, assembly GCF_019175285.1. Lineage (NCBI taxonomy): Eukaryota > Metazoa > Chordata > Lepidosauria > Squamata > Phrynosomatidae > Sceloporus > Sceloporus undulatus. The sequence goes on from NC_056522.1 coordinate 217,974,208, forward strand.
ATGTTTAGGTGGAATAGTCCTTCTTGTAGTACATTTTTTAAAAGTCACAAACGTACGTGTGTGTGTGTGTGTGTGTGTGTGTGTGTATATATATATATATATATATTGCTCCTAAGCCATGATTACATAGTTTATAGGAGAGAGGAAACAAAACTGAGGAATGGGAAGGGATACATGAGGTTTCTCACTAACTCTACCTGTCTGTCATGGATTATCCATCTGTGACCTTTTGATGTGGTAGCAGTTTTGGTCACTTGGTGTTTTTTCTAGGGCTGCCCATAATAATCACAGTTTTTTCATCAACAGCAAGAAAAGAAAGTCACTGAGAAAATAGAGAATTTCTGTGAGATTCTTTGAACTTTGAGAATTTGGGAGAGAAAATTTGAGCTAAAAACCATGGCTTTTGCATAAAAGGTAGGTGGGTTTTTTGTGTACAAAGAAAAAAAAAATCAAGTTTTTATGCAAATTAATTTTTTTACATTCCCAAAATGCAAGTAGCACTTGAAAACTTCATATGTTTATGGAGCAGAAAGAAAAGTGTTGAAATCATTTATTCTTGTCAGCGAGTATGAAACACAAGACGTATTTACATCCCTCATATCCCCTAATCCCCTCCCTGTCCACCAATAAGTGTCATTTCTGCCAGAGATTATCCATTGTGCTTCTGCCTGTCTCCCTTTTCTCAAGCTTCAAAAATGTCATTGTGCTTCTGAAGCTAAATGTGCATGATCATAAATACAATCATGTCTTTCAATTACTCTGATAGAGTAATTGGTGGGATGTAAGATACAAATGGTTGCACACCTATTGGATCAACTTGAGAAGAAGCCAATGAAATAAGGGGAACCTGCAGAGAGCATGGCAGAAATAGGTAAGTGAGTTTCTTTTATTCACATAACCTTCTGTCTTGTCCTAAAATCTCCTTTTGCTCTCCTATTTTTGGGGGATGGCCAAAAGTCTGGGGCAACTTCTTGGTAATAAATACTTATGATATTGATGTCATCATATACAACACAGCAACTCATATATGTACCATAGCTGACATTTAAAAAGTGACCAAACATTGCACACTGAATGCTGTTAAATTGTGCTGTAACTGTGCCCTAGAAATTGCTTTTCTTCTAATATGAGAGAGCCAGCGTGGTGTAGTGGTTGGAGTGTTGAACTATCACTTTGTGATACTAGGTTTCAAATTTGAATTTAGTCATGGAAAACCACTGAGTGACTTTTGAGAAGTCACACCTTCTCAGCCTTAGTGGAAGGCAATGGCAAAGCTGTCCTGAATAAATCTTGCCAAGAAAATCCTATGATCGAGTCTCCATAAGTTGCAGTTGGCTTGAAGGCACATAACATCAATAATGTGTGTCTAAGAACCTAGCAAAAGAAAGAAATGCAGGAAAGTGTGACCAATGCCAAGTAAGGACAGGTTGCTTACCTGTAACGGTATTTCTTCGAGTGGTCATCTGTGAATACATACAAATGGGTTTCACTGCGCCTGCGCAGTGCTGCTCGGAACCTACTGGAATCACTGGGCAAAGTTTACTTTGCAACATATAGAAACTTTTTGGCGGTAACTCCGCCCACCCGTTATAAGGCCCCTGCCTTCCCGCTCTTTCCCCAGTTCCACAATTTTTCCGCCAAGCAGGCGATGGAAAGAGCCAGTGAGAGCAGGACACTGAGGGGACGGACGGGTGGGATTTGTATGTATTCGCAGATGACCACTCGAAGAAATACCGTTACAGGTAAGCAACCTGTCCTTCTTCTTCGTGGTCTCTGCGAATCATACAAATGGGTTTAGACTGACAAGCTAAGGTATGCGGCGGAGGGAGTGTCCTGAAACCAAAGCTATGGTGAACCAAAGGTATATTTATTACAACAATAAACACCTTGAACCATAAAAGAGTCAGTCTTTGTTGTTCATGAAAAGGCAAACATAGCAATAACGTTGCTAAACCTGAGAAGGGAACAGAGGTCATGCAAGACCGGTCCCGTAGAACTGTGCAAATCAACATTCAACCGAATGTAAACAGTGTATATATGTACATAAGTACTGAAACACAAACCATCAGTAGTGCAATCAATGCAACCCTGAAACCAACACAGCCCTCCCGAAAGCTGCGTCACGGATGGCCCTGGTGTCCAACCTATAATGTTTAATAAAAGTTAGAGGTTGGGACCAGACAGCAGCCTTGCAGGCATCCTCCAAGGGAATCCCCGACAGGAATGCAGAGGATGCTGCCATTGCCCTTGTGGAATGAGACCGAACCCTGCCAGGGAGAGGTTTGCCCAACAGTTCATAGCAGAGGTGGATGGTACCAGCCACCCATTTGGAAAGCCTCTGCGCAGACACAGGCAACCCTTTCTTCGGTTCCGAGTAGCATTGGAAAAGTCTCTTGGACCAGCTGGAGGCAGCAGTTCTGTCCAAATAAAACGCCAGCGCTCTCCTGACATCAAGAGAGTGCAGACGTCGCTCCGCATCCGAAGTCGGACTGGATGCGAGAGTAGGCAACACAATGTCTTGGCACCTGTGGAAAGCAGACACTACCTTCGGCAGGAAAGTAATGTCAGTGCGGAGGACCACCTTGTCCTTGTGGAACCTCAGGAATGGCTGGTCTCTCCGTAAGGCACAGAGTTCGCCCGCATGGCGGGCAGAGGTGATGGCCACATAAAAAGTGGTTTTCCAAGTCAGTAGTCTCAAGTCCGCTGTGGCCATCGGTTCAAAGGGCTTGGATTGGAGGGCAGACAGTACCGTCTCCAAGCTCCAAGCCGGCGTTGGTACCGACACAGGAGGATACAGGTTGGCACATCTCTTAAGGAACCCCTTCACCAAGGGGTCTCTGAAAAAGGAAACCCTCCCCCCGAACTGGTATTTGGCACAAATGGCAGACAGGTAGCATTTGATAGATGTGAGGGAAAGCCCCTCATCCAAAAGTGCCATCAAAAACTCCAGCACCACTGGAGTGGACACCTGAGCAGGAGACAAGCCCTTTCGGTCAAGGAAGAGGCCAAATCTCCTCCATTTCAGGGCATAGGACCGCTGGGTGGAAGGTTTCCCTGCAGCCAGGATCACCGTCCTCACCGACTCCGGCAAAGCAGTCAGGGCTGTATCCTCCAGGCTACCAGCGGCAGGCTCTCGATGTCCGGGTGGAGAATCCGTCCGTCCTGGATCGACAGCAGGTCCGGGCGGGGATCGAGGCGGAGAAAGCATCTCCTGGAGAGGTGAAGAAGGGGTGCAAGCCAGGGCTGTCTCGGCCACCACGGGGTGATCAAGATCGCATGCGAGCGGTCCGTTGTCATCTTGGACACCACCCTGATGATGAGAGGGAACGGAGGGAAGGCGTAGAGGAGCTCCCCCATCCAGAGGAAGGCGAATGCGTCTCCGAGGGATCCGTCCATTCGCTTCCTGGAGCAGAACTGGGGACAGTGGCTGTTCCACCTGGTCGTGAAGAGGTCGATCCGGGGGGTTCCCCACCAGTCGAAGAGGTCGCTGACCGTCTCGGGATGGAGCCTCCACTCGTGGCACACCGAGGGAGATCTGCTGAGGCGATCTGCCAGCTCGTTGTCCTCCCCGGGAAGGTGAATCGCCTGGAGGAGGACGCGTCTCCGGATGCACCAGTCCCAAATGCGGAGTGTGAGGTCGAGCAGGGTCCTGGACCTGGTACCACCTTGTTTGTTGATGTAATACACCACGGTGGTATTGTCCGTCCTCAGGAGGACCACCTTTCCTGTGACGGTGAACTCGAACGCCCTCAATGCCTTTTCCACTGCCAGCATCTCCAAAGCGTTGATGTGGAGGAGCTTGTCTTGTGTGGACCACCTGTCTTTGACGACCAAGTCGAGCAGGTGAGCGCCCCATCCCTCCAAGGATGCATCGGTTGTCAGAGTCAGTTGTGCCTGGGGCTGATGAAAGGGCATCCCGGTACAGACGTTGCGGCGGTCCAACCACCATCTCAGGGAGGCGGCTATCGGTCTCGGTCCCGTGAGCCACTTGGACGGGGGGGGTCTTCTAACGGAGAGAAGACCGAGAGGAACCAGGATTGGAGAGGCCGAAAACGAAGTCTTGCCCAAGGGGTGACGAATGTCGTCGATGCCATGTGGCCTAGGGCGACTTGGACGTCTCTGGCTCTCACCCTTCTGTGGGAGATGCACGGCCTGAGGGACGTTGTCAGGGCCTGAAACCGGTCCGGAGGGAGGAAGGCTGAACAACTTTCGGAGTCGAGGATGGCCCCGATGAACTTGACCTGCCTGGTCGGTGTGAAGTGGGACTTTTCCCTGTTGACAACCAGCCCGAGGGAGTCCAAGAGGTGCAAGGCGAATGAGACTGCCTCCTGCAGCTCGTGTTGGGATTCGGCTGCAAACAGTCAGTCGTCCAGGTAGGGAAAGACCATGAAGCCCTTTTGATGAAGGTATGCCACCACCGGTGCCATGCACTTTGTGAAGACTCTTGGAGCCATGGCCAAGCCGAAGGGAAGAACGTTGTAATGGTACGAGGTGGAGCCGACGGCGAAGGCGAGGAATCTCCGGTGGGATTCTCGAATCCCGATGTGGATGTAGGCGTCCTTCAGGTCGACGGTCGAAAACCACAGGCCCTGGTGAAGCAGAGGCAGAATGGAAGCCAAGGTTACCATTCGAAAGCGACTGTAGTCCAGGAACAAATTCAATTGTCTCAAGTCCAGGATGGGCCTAATGCCCCCATCCGCTTTCGGTACCGTGAAATACCTGGAGAAAAAGGCCCGAGGACATTGGTCGGGCGGTAGGGGGGAGATTGCCCCCTTACCGACCAAGGCGCGCACTTCGTCAAGAAGGGTGTCCGAGGGGGGAGTGGACATGAAGGCTCCAGTTGGAGGGAGCTCTTGGAACTCGAGGGCATAACCCCTACGGACGATGTTGAGAACCCACGAGTCCGATGTTATGGAGGCCCAGATGTTAACAAAGGGCCTCAAAATGTCCAAGAAGAAGAGGGGTGAAGGAGGGACGAAGCGCGCTGCGTCCCTTCAGGTTCTCTTCTTCCCCTGGTCGGTGTACTGCCTAATGCCGACTTGCGGTACCGAGGCGGGAAGTTGCGACGGCCAGAGGAGGAGGAAGACTGCAAGGGAAAGCAGCGTCTCTGGGAGCCCTGTTGCTGGGACTGCCGATCCCGGGGGAAGGTCCCCTGTGACTGACCTTGCGGCTGCCACGGGCGCTGACGCTTCCGAAATGGAGAAGCCGGTGTCGAGGACATGCCATGCTTCTTCGCCGCCGCCTTCATCCTGAACTTCCTGTTCAGGCGGTCGTCGGTCTCGGCATGGAAGAGCCCGATCCCATCGAGCGGCATGTCCTCGATGGCCGCCTTGATGGTAGGGTTGAGGTCCGAGGCCCTCAACCAGACGTGAAGCCTGAGTGCCATGGATGCAGACATGGCCCTCCCTGCACAGTCAGCCATGTTCCTGGAAGTGGTGATGAGCCAACTTCCGATGGAGTGTGTCTTGTCCCTGACCTCGACCAACTGCCTCTGGACGTCATCCGGGATGTCCGGGATGAGGGGGGAAATCCGTTCCATGAGGGTCTGGATGTAGGCCCCCATGCAGGCGGTGTAGTTGACGGCCTTCACCGCAAGGGCCGCTGCCGAGTAGGCCTTCTTGGCCAGGCCATCCACTTTCTTCGCCTCCCGGTCGACCGGGGAGGTCGCCTGCTTCGGAACGAAGCTGTGCTGGGCTCCCTCCACAATAGCAGAGTTCGGCCTGGGGTGGTCGGCCAACCAAGGACAACTCGCCGGAGCGACTGTAGAGAGACTCTACCTTGCGAGAGGATGCAGACAGGGTGGCCGGGGAGTCCCAAGACCTCTTAACGATGGTCTGAAGCGAGGGAAGCAGAGGGAGGCAAGGTGGAGTAGGCACCCGTCCGTGCACCCGACGTTCCACTGGATCCTGAGCGTCGTCGTCTGGGAAAGCGAGCTCGATGTCGAGAGCCCTCGCCATCTTCACGACGTGCTCGCTGAAGGAACGAACGTCGTCCGACGGGGAAGACGGCTCAGGATTGTGCATCCTCTGAGGCGAGGCCGACACGGAGAGGACATCCTCATCGGATGGTGCCTCGGACGGAGGCAAGGGCTCCTCATCGGAGTCCAAGTCAGAGGAGAGGGCATCCATCACTCTGACTTGGGATCTTGGTCGGACTGGGACGAGGTCGGTCGAGGAGTGCGAGTGCCTTTGAGGTGGAGATGGCGGCCTCTCGTACACGGATACGGTCGGGACCGATCTGGATGAGGTGCCCTGCTGAGGGTCTGCTGGATGGGGGTTCAGTCTGGTGAACTCCCTGATGGCTCTGTCCTCCGATACCGACATGTAGTACCGGCCCGTCTGAGTGTCGAGGAACAGGTCCGGTATCTGCTGTCTACGGGGCGGGTCCTCGTAGACGTCGTTCCCGGAGTGGGGAGGCAACCGTTGTTCCGGAGAGAGAGGAGGAACGGTGTCCTCTGTCCCGTGGACAAAGTCCATGGTGGGCTGAGGCGGTGGCGTGTCCGGTACCGGAGTCAGCCGAGCCTCGGGCGCAGGCTCTGGATCATGGGGAGCCGCCGGAGTGGAGGCGCGGGCCTTCTTGGAAGGAGAACGCCTCTTGTCCTTAGCCTTCGGTGGGTCGGTACCAGGCTGATCTTTGGACGGCTTAGCCCTTTTAGAGGCAGGGTCACGACCCGTCTTGTCCTGATGCCTCTTCTTTCCCGACCTCGGAGTCTCTTCCGGTGGGAAGAAAGGATTGTCCGGAAGATCCAGGAGGACAGCCGCCGCTCCTGAAGAGGAGGGTCTTGGAGACCTTGCCCTGTCCGGTGACGGGACGTGGGTCGCTCCCGAAAGCACAGCCAGCTCCTTCGGCTTTGGAGCGTGGCGAGATGCCTTGGACGCCCTGGAGGACGAAGGCGAAGCGAGTTGGACCTCCGCTTCGGTACCTCTCTTCGCGTGCGAGCCCTCCGGTCTCTTCGTCGATTTGGAGGCCGGCTCGGTACCCTCAGTCCCCGAAGACTTGTGGGGGCGCTTGGAGGGTTTGTCGGTGGCACTGGGCGGTTTCGAGCCACGGGCCACATCGGGGGTGGTGGGAGGCATTGTCCCGGCCGGGACACACACCACGCTGGAAACGGCGGCCCTCGCGGATGTCACGCTGGACACACTGGCCCGAGAAGATGAAGCCGGGGGCGCGGAAGGCGGGACGGAAGACGAACGCGAACCTCCCTCTTGCACCTTGCCCAGGGCAATCGCCGAAGTAAGCCGGGACTCACGGTTTTTCCGGGCCTGAGAAGAGAGGGATCTGCAGAGCGGACAGGCCTTGGTATCATGGCTCTGGCCGAGGCACAGCAGGCAGGAGGAGTGCGGGTCCTGGACGGGCACCTTGCCCCCACAAATGTCGCACTTCTTGAACGGAGCAGGCATTTCCGAAGTCGTCAGAGCCAGAGGAGAATTCGAAGCGAGGTCAACAGTCCGAAAGTCCGAAGTTACCGGGGGCGGGAGACAAAGAGTGGTCAAAAACAGTCCGAGGTCAAGATGAGAAGTGATTCCAAATGCAAGCTAAAGCGAGCGAAGTTCCCTGAAGCAGCTAGCGCGGCGGAAAAAAGGAACTGGGGAAAGAGCGGGAAGGCAGGGGCCTTATAACGGGTGGGCGGAGTTACCGCCAAAAAGTTTCTATATGTTGCAAAGTAAACTTTGCCCAGTGATTCCAGTAGGTTCCGAGCAGCACTGCGCAGGCGCAGTGAAACCCATTTGTATGATTCGCAGAGACCACGAAGAAGTAACTCTTTTATTAATAAAGGACTTGTTGTATAATAATTTCTTGGAGTCAAAAGCACCATCATTTTTTCAGTTCATTAGACTGGATAATTAGAGCTGGAAGGGAGCCCAGGGACCATCTTGTCCAGTCCCCTGCCAGTGCAGGAATCCACTAATAAGGTACCCGGAGGGTTTGACATCCAACCTGTATTTTAAAACCTCCAACAAAAGAGAGTTCATCACCTTCTGAGGGAGTCTCTCTCTTTCTCTCTCTCTCTCATTTCTATCCCACTTTTGTTCCAGAATGGGATTCAAAGTGGCTTACTACTTTAAAAAGATTCAGCTACAACAATAATTTACAAAAGTTAAAAAGGATTTAAATATCAGTATTATTAAAAGCATGCTTAAAAATAGCCAAAACACATTTAAAATATAATTCCAATAACAGATTAAGATACAGTCAGCCCTCCTTATTCACGGATATTTTTATCCATGGATTCAAGCATCCACAGCTAGAAAATACTTAAAAATTATACAAATTCCCATAGGCAAATCTTGTTTTTGCCCTTTTATCTAAAGGACACCATTTTACTTCACCACTATATTTAATGGGACTTGAGCATCCATGGATGTTGATATCCATGGTGGTCCTGGAACCAAAACCCAGCAGATACCAGGGCCCACTGTAGTGGTTCTTAAACTGTAGGATGAGACACCCAAGGGGTGTGAGAGTTGCTCAAGAATTGAGGCCCTGATCCCTCTTCCTCCTCCTCTCATCCACAATCTTTTTCTGTTCTGGAGGAGAAGTGAAAGGCAAAGAGGGTGCTTGGAGACGAGGAGGAGTGTGGAAGCTCACTGAATCATGGCCTCCGGCAGGGCCCATCCTTAGATGCTGCTTTTTCTTCTCTCATCCATCTTGTCACTGCCCCAGTTCTCAGAATAAGATTCTGCTTCAACCTCAACCAGTCCATCCACTCTGTCCATTGCATCCTTCTCTCTCTCTCTCTCTCTCTCTCACACACACACACAGCCTCACTCTTCATCTTTTTTTTACATACATATGTATTTGTGTATACCTGCATATACACAAGATAAAGTTTCTGTAAGCCTTCTCACACTATACGAATCCTGCTCAGAAATGGGATTTTAAAAGTAGAAAAAAGTAAATGGAAAGTGGACAAACATGACACCTTCCCGAAATTCAAAAGGTACCAGAAGAAACTTAGAAGAAACGTCTTCTGAAAAACATCCTGCATTTGCGTCCTCCCCTTACTTTTAAATTCCATTTCTGAGTGAGATTCATCTAGTGTGATAACGTTCTGTGTCAGTGTAGGTGTCAGAGAGTAAACAAGTACATGTGTGAGTGAAAGAAAGAATAAAAGAGCATGACTGTGTAGATCTGGTGTATGTGAGTGTAGCTGTATGTGAGACATTATGTGTACAATTCACATGAGAAATATTTAAATAAAACTGATCTAACTTATTTCATTAGAAAATGTTAAAATATGAACATGCAAGAATGTGCCAGTGAAAATACAGTGGTCCCTTGGTACCAGCCACAGAGAAAGCTCTCTTGTGAGTCCTCACCAACAGCACCTGTAAAGGCGATAGGACTTAGAAAAAGCCTTTCCCAACCAATCTTAATGCACAAGTTGGCTTAAATATGGAGATATGGCCTTTCAGATAGTCCAGACCCAAGCCATGTAGGGCTTTACAAGTCAAAACCAGGACTCTGAATCCTGCCCTGAAACAGACTGGTAGCCAATCCAGCTATTTGAACAAGGGAGTCACATGATCCCAGTAGCCAACCCCAGTCAACATCCTGGTCATAGCATTTTGCATCCACTGAAGTTTCCAAACAGTTTCCAAAGGCAGCCCCATGCAGCGTGTGTTACAGTAATCCAAATCAAGGCATGTGTCACTGTAGTCAGATCTGATTTAACTATACAAATCGACTCCTGACCATATCCAGGTTGAGATCCATGTCTGGGAGCACGCCCTATGCACGACTTAGGGAGCTGGGGATGTTTAGCCTGGAGAAGGTTAAGAGGTGATATGATAGCCCTGTTTACATACTTGAACAGATCAAGCCTGAAATCTCCCTGGAAGCCAAGCTGATCAAACTGAGACTGTCATACTTCGGCCACATCATGAGAAGGCATGAGTCACTAGGGAAAAAAAATGCTTGGAAAGGTAGAGATTAATAAAAAGAGAGAAGACTGCATGCCAGATGGATAGACTCAATCAGGGCCTATGTTTATAGGACCCAAGCAGATTAGTGGAAGATGTCTCAGAGTTGCCATGAGCTGGGGATGATTCGAGGGCAATTAACAACAATATGCAATTTAATAATTTTCTTTTGGGCCAAGAACTATTTTACAAAATTCAAAATGCTAAAACTGAAGATTGAGTTCTAATCTACCTTACTCTTTGAAGGGAATCAAGCCAGCTCATTTTAAAATGCAGACCTAAAGAAATTTCTACCAACGTGTTTCTGATAGCTACAAAATGTAGAAGTCAGTCAGATTTTCTAAGTGCCTATTCAGGGGATAGGAACAATGGGAACCCCAGAAAGAGGATCCAGTCTTCATCAATATTTTTGACCACCTCTTTCTTCCAGAAAGGAACAAAGAAAACATGCACGTGCCTGTCTCTCTTTGTCCCTTTTCTGCAATCAGTTTCAATGTCTATGTCATGCCTCCAGAGCATCTTTGATGCTCTTGAGACATATATTTAGTTGACATTATATTAGCTTTTCTATGTATTAGTTTAGAAGGGGAAATAGAGATCTACAGCTTTAAGAAAGACAAGGATTGTGGGAAATCCCAGGGTCTCTTATTGTCTCCCTCTAGTTATTTTCAGTGTGTAGTAAGATTTCAGCCAAGTCAGGCCTGGAGAGAGTATTTTCCTTTGACAAAAAGATAAGTCCACAGAAGAAGAAAGATAGTCCTCAGAAGAAGAAAGATAGAATCCACCAAGAAGAGAGCAAGGTATTTAGGAAGGACTATTGAGAAAGAAGAAATCAGTTTCATGTTATTTGTGTTATAACCAGTAAAGCTTTGAAAACTTAAGAAATTTGTGGACAAGTCTTTTGTTCTGGCTGTGATCCCGAGAGCCAGAGGCCTTACTACACCCAAAGTCCATAGCATTGCTCTTGGGACAAAACAGTCTACTTGGCCCTTAGACTTTGCAACCCTGTTACCAAAACTTTCACACATTCCAAACATGGTAAATATTGCTATGGCACTGTTGCAAAATAGAGGGAAACCTGCCTATCTGTAAAAGATGTATAAATGCTAGGGAATCAGTAAATTGGCTGTAAACGGTACGCACCCTTTATCTGAAGTCATTTCAATACATATCTCTGAACTAGAGGAAACTGTGGCTGAAAACTGCAGTCAGACATTCTTCTTGGAAAAATCAAGATGGAGAAATGTCCCGAGCTTCAGAAAAATGTCATCTTGATCAAAATGCAATTTGAACTTTTCAGGTAGAGTCAGCCCAAGCGAGTCTCATTTCTTCAAAAATGGCTCATTGCTACAATCTCTGCATGCTTCCCAATACAGCAATGTTTTTCATGCTAGGAGTCCAGGTGGCAAAAAGAAGGTGCTTTCTACAAAGTCAACACGAAAGCAAAGATGCTGCATAAATGTAGAATAAAAGTGCAGCTGGCATGATAGGGAATGCAATATGACTGTGACATATGGCTACTCCATGCCTGCTCAGTGAAATGGTGGAATGGCAGGACACAGGACATAATGAAATTCAAGCTTCTGATAAAACATCAGGCCGCAGACAATATCTGTTTAATTTTTCTGATTGTGACTGCAGGATACCTATGGGAGGGGGAGAGAAATCAACAAGACAGGGGAGTGAAACTGACTGTGAAGTCTATTAGGCAAATCAATATTTTGGCAGGTTTGGCTTGTCAAACATTGTCAATGTTGATAGATGATGTGAGGGTAACATTATATGGAAGGTCTCTTGGACATAAAGCAGACTTGGAACAAGCTGTAAATATTATGGGTGATGAAAACCTGGCTGTCATTTGAGCTTGCACTGTGAAAGAAGATCGCAATTGTCAAACCTTTTGCTTCAGAACAGTCTGTCAGCCTTCGTGGATTATGAAGGGGCTAAATCCAACCTTAGTCCAATTCAACAGTACCATTAAAATGAGTGAGACCTGTTAGTTGCAACTACCCTAAGTTCCATTGATTTCAAGGGATATACTCTAAGCAGAATGAACACTAGATTTCACCCCATGGCTGTGTGACAGTTCTTCAGCAAATTAATTCTTCACTTATCAAGTGCCTGCACTTTGCAAGTGCCTGTCCAAATATAATTGCTGTCTATTGCCTTCCAAACAGCAAGCACACTGATGGTAATGCTTTAGAACGTAAGCTGTTGGAGGCTACAAACCACTGGCTCTTTTGGAAGTTAGAATTACTATTGTGGGAAGTTATACAGTACTTTTCCATAGGAAGTGCTTGTGCAGTTCTCTGTGCAAGATTTCCCACATGGGGAGCAAGAACCATGGTCAATAGAGTTGAGAAAACCCATTGGTACTGACCACCAGGGTGGAAATTTAATGGGAATACAAAATTCAGGCTCTTGCTTCCAGTTCTTACCACAGATCTGTTGTGTTTGCTATGTGTGGAAAATGTGTAGGTTATCTAGGCAGCTCTAATTTCAGAAACCCGGCACATAAAATACTCTTTATTTCTGATTACTATAGTCTCAGTATATTGGCTTGAGTGTCTCTTTGGTTTCTCAGAAGTGTCAGTGGTGAGGGCTTTGCTTGCATGTTTTTAAAGATATTTTGAAGCCTTTGCTTTTCACCACAGTTAGACTTTTGCCATGACCCTGAATGTAGAGGCCAAGTATTCACCTCATAGCCACCATCAATCCAATTTGATAGTTGTTGGCTCCTGTGCTCAGGCCATACATTTGAGAAGAAGGTTTGAGATATATAAACCTACAAGGTTCCAAAGGTTAGTATTCTGATGCAAAGAGAGACAAAGAGAATTTCTATAGTTCCTCTTAAAAAACAGCAAAAACTAAGCCCTGTTGTTTGATTTAATCTTTCCAGGTAAGCCACCATAGTTATAGCAGAAAAAAACTCTAGAATTGGGTCCTTTTTTTTGTCATTTTTTTTCCTGCCCCCCCCCCCCCCCCGCATAACACGCAAGAGGTGACACATCTATGTCTGGTGTCAGGCCACATTACATCAGCTGCACCCATGCCCCTTCTTCTGATCTGTCCATATGCTTCTTTTAAATGGGCGAGTTTCAGCTGTGGTTTGGAAGTGAGCTGTCAGTTTTGCACTTGCTGCTATTACAAGTTTCACAGCTGTCATTCCTGGATTCATTGGATTACAAAGCAGTTCTTGTGTCTGGTTTGTTCATCTTTCTCTTCAGTCAGCATAGTAATTTCCAAACTGCCACTTCTGATAAGGATTGGAAGAGGAACAAATGTTTGCCCTCAGGGCTTTCTGAGACTGATCCACTTCCAGACATGTGGCCCGTGGAAGATGTTCTAAGACAATGTGATCCATCTATAGAGAGAAAAAAAGAAGACACTGGAAATGTATTTTATGTACAGGTTTAATAAATTGCTACTGCTTTGGCAGTAAGGAAGGGAGAACAAATTATGTCCTTTCTGGCTATCTCTGTTTAATATGTATAGTTCATTTATAAACTGAACAGGAGTTCTGGACAGTATCCAAAATGTCCACCTGTTCTCAGACCACAACTTTGTTATACCTTCTGTGCTGCATGGCTTATTAATTCTTTGAAAATGCAGAGAGTAGAAACTCTTGCTGTCTGAATAGTAATTATCATGCAAAGGAAATAATCCCAGATGGCATATGCAATATAGGATAATTTGTGGAAGGAAATCTTGGCTTTCCTATTGCATTATTTCTCAGCTGATGAAGTAGGACACTTACCATGATGAAAAGTAAGTTGGATAATTTATTAATCAAGCCAAAGTACTGGGATACAAAATTTGAAAAAGCAGGGATTATATTCTGATTATTTTGCATTCTATCTTTTATGTTCTCTATTATGACAATATCTGCATTGTTTTAAGGGATGACCCAGGTTTATTTTGAGAAATATGAGTTAATTATTACAAGTATTGAACCAAATGATTAAAAAAAACCCTGAGATACACTGTAATTTATGTAAATTGTAATGATTACATCTTGAGATTTATGTTATAGGGAATGTTCAGAATTGTTGATGAAAATCTAAGGTGAACATTCTAAATGTCTGAAAACAAATGCATATTTTCCTCTCTTTTCAGATATAAACAAGTGAAAGCCTGAAGATCCCATTTGCGTAACTACTGTTATGCAGTGTCCACTGGTGTCATCGGTTAGATTTCAGACATTCACACAATATACTGCTTTTCCTGCACTACTGTACCATTTCCAGTAACCAATCTAGCATATATCTTGATGACTTACAGTAATATTTAGTGAAGACCTGCATGCATGAATAAGCCAGTACAGATTCAACACACAAACATGACTCTTACTGATTTCAGATACAATGTTTTTCAGTAGGGTCGGTTTATATGTTCAAATGTTAGCCACCAAACATAGTACTCTACTTTAGGCCTGGTTTGCTTATGCAATTTCATTATTGCATCTCATTTTGCTCACTATTTCCCTAATTCTGATCCACTATACTAGCTTCTGTTTTCAAAGTAATGCCATGTCCTGTATCTTTCAGACTAAGCAGTACTGGGGAACCAAAGGGGGGAAAAACAAGTACAATATAACACCCCATATCTACAGGGGATCCATCCCCATGGTTACCACAGATAAGTGAAACGGAGGTTAACAGTGAATGCTCTATTTCTGGCAGACGTTGACCACAGAGTCATGCTGAAGGACCTCCAGATGCCTAGAGACACCTTCCCCCCACCCCAAAAGCAGGTAAGTGGAACCATGGTTACTTGTTATTGGTCCTGTTGATATGGGATTGTGCTGTAAAATGCTCATTCCTGCTAATGATTAGCATGGTGGGGAAAGAAAGCATGCATAACAAGGCCATTCTACCTCTACTTAGAGTCCTCATTCATTAAGGCAAATGTCTGAATGGAACCAGTAATTCATCACAAATTGGTAGCCTTGGTAATTAGTTACATATGCTCTTTCAGGAGAAGAACATATAGTCCCACGGATGTATTTCCTAGTGTGTTTTTAACTGAAATGTTCTTTGCTATTTGCATGCAACCCTGCGATGTGCATGGTTAATTTGAAGAGATATTAGCTTAAGTCAATATGCCAATTTTTCCTATCACAATGCTCAATCAAATAAAAAAATATATACGTAGTTGCCTATTTAGGGAAAACTGAAGGCTAATTTATTTTTAGAAACAGTTGATACTAACAAATTCACATGATTTGGGACTGAAGAAATAACACAATTAAAACTTATGAGTATATATGAATAGGCTAACCAGAATGTGGGTACTGTACTTACTAAATGCAACATACTGTAATTCCCATCTATCTGCCATCCTGTAATTAAAGAAACTAGTGGTGAACATGAGAAATAAAGGTACAGATCTCACCTCAGATAGTAAGCTCATTAGATAGCCCTGAATAGGTTTTACTCATAGACAAGCCTACCCACAAAATAGTTGTGAGACAAAACCAATGCAATCCTATGCATACCCACTCAGATGTAAGCTTTAACTAGAACTTATGTGCTAGAATCTAAATAAATGTGTATTCTCAGAGGTGAGGCAGCTCTGGACTTTCAGATATTGCTAGATTACAACTTTCAATATCCTTGACCACTGGCCACGCTAGATGGTGGATAAGTACAGGTTGCTTACCTGTAACGGTGTTTCTTCGAGTGGTCATCTGCGAATACATACAAATGGGTTTCACTGCGCCTGCGCAGTGCTGCTCGGAACCTACTGGAATCACTGTGCAGAGCTCACTCTGCACAAATTGCAACTTTTTGGCGGTAACTCCGCCCACCCGTTATAAGGCCCCTGCCTTCCCGCTCTTTCCCCAGTTCCGCAATTTTTCCGCCAAGCAGGCGATGGAAAGAGAGCCAATGTGAGCAGGACACTGAGGGGACGGACGGGTGGGATTTGTATGTATTCGCAGATGACCACTCGAAGAAACACCGTTACAGGTAAGCAACCTGTACTTCTTCTTCGTGGTCTCTGCGAATCATACAAATGGGTTTAGACTGACAAGCTAAGGTATGAGGCGGAGGGAGTGTCCTGAAACCAAAGCTATGGTAAACCAAAGGTATATTTATTACAATAAACACCTTGAACCACAAAAGGAGTCAGTCTTTTTGTTCATGCACAGATCAAATAGCAATAACTTTGCTAAACCTGAGAAGGGAACCGAGGTCATGCAAGACCGATCCCATAAGAGTTGTGCAAATCAACATTCAACAGTGTAACAGTGTAAACTGTATAATACAAAAAACATCAGTAGTGCAACTAATGCAACCCTGAGACTAACACAGCCCTCCCGAAAGCTGCGTCTCGGATGGCCCTGGTGTCCAACCTATAGTGCTTAATAAAGGTTAGAGGTTGGGACCAAACAGCTGCCTTGCAGACATCCTCCAGAGGGATCCCAGACAGGAATGCGGAGGATGCTGCCATAGCCCTTGTGGAGTGTGACCGAACCCTGCCAGGGAGAGGTTTGCCCAGAAGTTCATAGCAGAGGTGGATGGTGCTAGCCACCCATTTGGAAAACCTCTGCGTAGACACGGGCAACCCCTTCTTTGGTTCCGAGTAGCATTGAAAAAGTCTCTCGGACCGACTGGAGGCAGCAGTTCTGTCCAGGTAAAACGCGAGCGCCCTCCTGACATCAAGAGAGTGCAAGCGTCGCTCTTCATCCGACGTCGGATCGGATGCCAGAGTGGGCAACACAATGTCCTGGCACATGTGAAAGGTAGACACAACCTTAGGCAGAAAGGTAATGTCTGTACGGAGGACCACCTTGTCCTTGTGGAACCTTAGGAATGGCTGGTCCCTCCGTAAGGCACAGAGTTCGCCCGCACGGCGGGCAGAGGTGATGGCCACAAGGAAAGCGGTTTTCCAAGTCAACAGTCTCAAGTCCGCTGTGGCCATTGGTTCAAAGGGCTTGGATTGGAGAGCGGACAGTACCGACTCCAAATTCCAAGCCGGCGTTGGTACCAACACGGGAGGATATAGGTTGGCACAACCTTTTAGGAACCCTTTCACCAAAGGGTCCTTGAAAAAAGACACCCTCCCCCCGAACTGATATTTGGCACAAATGGCAGATAGATAGCATTTGATGGATGTGAGGGCCAGCCCCCCATCCAAAAGCGCCATCAAAAACTCCAGCACCACTGGGGTGGACACCTGTGGCGGAGACAAGCCCTTTTGGTCTAGGAAGAGGCAAAATCTCCTCCATTTCAGGGCATAAGAGCGCTGGGTGGAAGGTTTTCTGGCAGCCAGGATCACCGTCCTCACCGACTCCGGCAAGGCGGTTAGGGCCGGATCCTCCAGGCCACCAGCGGCAGGCTCTCGATGTCCGGGTGGAGAATCCGTCCGTCCTGGGTCGACAACAGGTCCGGACGCGGGTCGAGACGGAGGAAGCATCTCCCGGAGAGGTGGAGAAGGGATGCGAACCACGGTTGTCTCGGCCACCACGGGGTGATCAGGATCGCGTGGGAGCGGTCCGTTGTCATCTTGGACACCACCCTGATGATGAGAGGGAACGGAGGGAAGGCGTAGAGGAGCTCCCCCGTCCAGAGGAAAGCGAATGCGTCTCCGAGGGATCCGTCGAATCGCTTTCTGGAGCAGAACTGGGGACAGTGGCTGTTCCATCTGGTCGCGAAGAGATCGATCCGGGGGGTTCCCCACCGGTCGAAGAGGTCGCTGACCGTCTCGGGATGTAGCCTCCACTCGTGGCACACCGATGGAGATCTGCTGAGGCGGTCTGCCAGGTCGTTGTCCTCTCCGGGAAGGTGAATTGCCTGGAGGAGTATGCGCCTCTGAATGCACCAGTCCCAGATGCGGAGCGTGAGGTCGAGCAGGGTCCTGGACCTGGTGCCACCTTGTTTGTTGATGTAGTACATCACGGTGGTGTTGTCCGTCCTGAGGAGGACCACTCTCCCTGAGACAGCGTACTCGAACGCCCTCAAGGCCTTCTCCACTGCGAGCATCTCCAAGGCGTTGATGTGGAGGAGCTTGTCTGGTGCGGACCACCTGTCCTTGACGACAAGGTCGAGCAGGTGGGCGCCCCATCCCTCCAGGGATGCATCTGTTGTCAGCGTCAGTTGTGTCTGGGGCTGATGGAAAGGCATCCCGGTGCAGACGTTGGAGGTGTGTAGCCACCATCTGAGGGAAGCGGCTATAGGTCTGGGTACCGTGAGCCACTTTGAAGGCGGGTCCTCTAGCGGAGAGAAGACGGAGAGGAACCAGGATTGGAGCGGACGAAGACGCAGTCTTGCCCAGGGAGTGACGAATGTCGTCGATGCCATGTGGCCCAGGGCGACTTGGACATCTCTGGCTCTTACCCTTCTGTGGGAGATGCAAGGCCTGAGGGATGACGTCAGGGCCCGAAAGCGGTCGGGAGGGAGGAAGGCTAGGCAGTTCTCGGAGTCGAGGATGGCCCCGATGAACTTGACCTGTCTGGTTGGTGTGAAGTGGGACTTTTCCCTGTTGACCACCAGCCCGAGGGAGTCGAAGAGCTGCAAGGCGAATGAGACTGCCTCCTGTAACTCGTCCTGGGATTCGGCTGCGAACAGCCAATCGTCCAGGTAAGGAAAGACCATGAAGCCCTTCTGATGAAGGTATGACACCACTGGAGCCATGCACTTCGTGAAGACTCGTGGGGCCGTGGCCAAGCCGAACGGAAGCACGTTGTAGTGGTACGAGACGGAGCCGACAGCGAAGGCGAGGAATCTCCTGTGGGACTCCCGGATCCCAATGTGGAAATAGGCGTCCTTCAGGTCGACAGTCGCGAACCACAGGCCCTGGTGGAGGAGAGGCAGAATGGAGGCCAAGGTTACCATTCGGAAACGACGATAGTCCAAAAACAAGTTCACTTGTCTCAAGTCTAGGATGGGCCTGATGCCCCCATCCGTTTTAGGTACAGTGAAGTATCTGGAAAAAAAGGGCCCGAGGATGTTGGTCGGGCGGCAAAAGGGAGATTGCTCCCTTAGCAAGCAATGTGCGCACTTCGTCGAGAAGGGTGTCCGAGGGGGGAGTGGACATGAAGGCTCCAGTTGGAGGGAGCTCTTGGAACTCGAGGGCATAACCCCTACGGACGATGTTAAGAACCCACGAGTCCGATGTTATAGAGGCCCAGGTGTTAGCATAGGGCCTCAAGATGTCCAGAAAAAAGGATGGGTGAGGAAGGGACGAAGCGCGCTGCGTCCCTTCAGGCTCTCTTCTTCCCCTGGTCGGTATCCTGGCGGCGGGACTTGCGGTACCGCGGCGGGAAGTTGCGACGGCCAGAGGAGGAGGAAGACTGCGAAGGGAAGCGCTGTCTCTGAGAGCCTTGGTGTTGGGGCTGTCGGTCCCGGGAGAAGGTCCCTTGTGACTGACCTTGCGGCTGCCACGGGCGCTGTCGCTTCGGGAACGGAGAAGCCGGTGCTGAGGACATGCCGTGCTTCTTGGCCGCCGCCTTCATCCTGAACTTGCGGTTCAGGCGGTCGTCGGTCTCGGCGTGGAAGAGGCCAGTCCCGTCGAGGGGCATGTCCTCGATGGCCGCTCTGACCGTGGGGTTGAGATCGGAGGCCCTCAGCCATGCGTGGCGCCGAAGAGCCATGGCCGCAGACATGGACCTCCCGGAGCAGTCCACCATGTTCCTGGAAGTGGTGATTAGCCAGCTTCCGATGGAGTGGGCCTCGTCTTTGATCTCCACCAGCTGTCTCTGGATGTCATCCGGGACGTCCGGGACCAGGGGGGAGATCCGTTCCATGAGGGTCTGGATGTAGGCCCCCATGCAGGCGGTATAATTCGCGGCCTTGATCCCAAGAGCCGATGCCGAATAAGCCTTTTTGGCCAGTCCGTCTACCTTCTTTGCCTCTCGGTCGACAGGGGAGGTGGCCTGCTTCGGAACGAAGCTGTGCTGGGCTCCCTCAACAATGGCCGAGTTCGGCCTAGGGTGTTCTGCCAACCAGGAGCAACTCGCCGGGGCGACCCTATAGAGCGCCTGGACCTTGCGGGAGGGTGCCGATAGGGTGGCCGGAGAGTCCCAAGACTTCTTGACGATAGTCTGGAGAGAAGGCAGGAGAGGCAGACATGGTGGAGTGGGAACTCGTCCATGTACTCGACGCTCCACCGGGTCCTCAGCGTCGTCTTCCGCAGATGCGAGCTGGATGTCGAGGGCCCTTGACATCCTGACCACGTGTTCTGTAAAGGCCCTGACGTCGTCCGACGGCGAAGCCGGCTCTGGGTTATGCATCCTCTGAGGGGAGGCTGAACCCGAGAGGACATCCTCGTCCGAGGGCGCCTCTGAAGGCGGCAGCGGTTCGTCGTCAGAGTCCAGATCGGAAGAGAGAGGATCATTCAACCTGACCTGGGATCTCGGGCGGGCGAAGTCTACTGAGGACCGGGAGCGCCTGCGGGTTGGGGACGGCGATCTCTCACGTCTACGAGGTGGAGACGGCGACCTGTCACGTCTACGGGATGGAGAAGGTAGTCTCTCGCAGATCGATGCTCTGGGGACCAATTTGGCCGGTTCGGCTCGGTCTGAGGGATGGGGGTTTACCTTGGTAAACTCCCTCATGGCCCTGTCCTCCGGCACGGACATGTAGTAGCGGCGCGACTGCATGTCGAAAAAGAGATCCGGGGTCTCCTGTGTGAGGGGCAAGTCCTCTTCATCATCCGTTGCGGGATGGGAAGGAGAGCGATGCCCCAGGGAGCGAGGGGGTTCAGCATCCCCCGTACCGTGGGTGAAGTCCATGGTCGGCGGAGGTAGGGCCGTGA
>NC_056522.1:217994988-218052572 GCF_019175285.1 Sceloporus undulatus
TGGTCTACCGACGTTGGCTCCTGGCATGGAGCTGGCAAGGCGGGGGCGCGAGCCCGTCTGGAGGGGGAGCGCTCTTTGCCCTTTGGTCTCTCCTTGGAGGACTTAGCCTTTTTAGAGGCCGAATCACGATCAGCCTTGTCACGGTGCCTCTTCTTCCCGGTCTTAGGAGTCTCCTCCAAAGGGAAGAATGGGTTGTCAGGGAGATCCAAGAGAACAGCGGCCGCCGCTGATGAGGAAGGCCCCGGTCCCTTGGATGCCTTGGAGGATGCAGGCGAGGCGAGATGGTCCTCTGGCTTGGAAGCCTCCTTCGAACGGGGGCCCTCCGCTCCCTCCTTTGGCTTGGAGGCCCGTTCGGTACCCTCAGTCCCCGATGGTTTATGGGGGCGCTTGGAGGGTTTGTCGGTGGCACTGGGCGGTTTAGAGCCACGGGCCACATCGGCGGTGGTGGAAGGGGTCCCGGCCGGGACACACACCACGCTGGGGAAGGCGGCTCTTCCCGATCCCACGCTGGAGACACTTGCTCGAGAGGATGCAGCGGGGGGCCCCAGAGGCGGGACAGAAGAGGACCGCGAACCTCTTTCTTGCAGCTTTCCCAGGGCAATCGCCGAAGTAAGCCGGGACTCACGGTTTTTCCGGGCCTGGGAAGAGAGGGATCTGCAGAGTGCGCAGGCCTTTGGGTCGTGGCTTGGACCAAGGCAGAGCAGGCAGGTAGAGTGCGGATCCTGAACGGGCATTTTGCCCTTGCAAATGTCGCACTTCTTGAAAGCCGCAGGCATCTCAAAGTCTAAGGAGTCCGAAGGTCCGAAGTTACCAGGGGCGGGAGACAAAGAATGGTCAGAAAACAGTCCGAAGTCAAAAACGAAAGTGATTCCTAGCAAGCAAAGCAAGCGAAGGTTCCTCTGAAGCAGCTAGCGCGGCGGAAAAAAGGAACTGGGGAAAGAGCGGGAAGGCAGGGGCCTTATAACGGGTGGGCGGAGTTACCGCCAAAAAGTTGCAATTTGTGCAGAGTGAGCTCTGCACAGTGATTCCAGTAGGTTCCGAGCAGCACTGCGCAGGCGCAGTGAAACCCATTTGTATGATTCGCAGAGACCACGAAGAAGAAATACATAACCCATGGACACTTTACCAAGTTATCATGCAAGTACAGGAAGTAAACGGAGGGCATGGGATTGTGGTACACACCCAATATACCACAAATGGAAAACTGGCTGATTAACAGAGCTTATGTCAGGGACGTCGCCGGGGGGGGGGAGTTCTGGGGGTCCGGACCCCCCCTTCCATTAGAAAAATGAATGGTGTGTGCTGCTGCGCCGCTGCACTCAAGCCCCATTATAATGGTGGCACTTAGTCTGGACCCCCCTTCCTAAAATCCTGGCTACTTCCCTGCTTATGTATACAAAGATTCTGCACTCATAGGACTATTTGTGAAACTATGGACCTGCCTGTCCAGACACACCCTGTCAGTCTTTTGTAGTGCTGCCCAAAACTTACTACATGTCTTTTATAAGAGAAACCTGGACAACTTGGGTGTGACATACAAACTAGTGAAAAAGCAGTGCTTTGATTTAAGCTGATTTTCAAAGGGCTAAATGAAATTTCCTTTCTATTTCTCAGACCATATATTGGCCACCAAAGACTCATTGTTCATTAGAGCTGTACGGCTCACAATACACATGTACACCAATGCTGCAGTGGTTCTCTATATTCACACAAAACCTAAATGTAGCTCTGTTGGGTGTACGGGGAAAGCAGTCTTTTCAGATGCAGTACAACTGAATGAGAAGCTGTTATGTTCAAGCCCAGTTTAAATTACCATGAAATAATTATATATTGATGTTCATGTACAGTAACTGAGGCTTGTGCTTGGTGTCCTGTAATGACAGCGCAACAAAAATGAATGCCTCTTGCCTGTATTTTTGCATGCAGATATATAACATGTGGATCTGCATTGTAAGACTATGCCCTGATAACCCTGCTCCAGCATCCACGTTCATATGGAATGTCTGGAAAAGGGCATTCATGTCTGGAAAAGGGCACTCATGTGGGTAAATCTAGATGCATAAAGGTGCTGTATGTGACTGCACAATCACTGCTGTGGGTCATGCCTGCACAACTACAGAACATTTGTGGTGTGAAAGGCATATGCAAAGCTTGAAGCTCATGTCCTGACCCTAAAACACAGACATGCACAGTCACACACACTGCCAAATTGGAATATCTAAAATAAACCCTGTAGCCCACAAGCCCATTAACACCATTTCCCATTGCTCTGTATTGTAAGAATTCATATTATTTTGTCTTCATTCAAATGCAGGGAGTTCTGATGAATTCTATATCTCTGCATTAACAGCAGACACTAATTAAACAATTACTGAAAATCTCAGCAAGTTTCGTGCTGCAGTTATGAAAACTAAGACCCGGTACAGACTCCCGGAAAGCGGTGGTTTGGGGCTGATTTTAGAGCTCGGGAGTGCAGAGCATCCACACACCACTGGCGCCATGATGGTGTGGCCTCGTCCACATGGGGGCCGCCATGATGGCGTGAGCATGCTGCAGCACCCAGACTGTGCTGGCTGGAAGTGATGTGACCAGGGCGTGCGAGCACGCCAATTGTGCCCCTTCCAGGAAGCTGCTTTTGGCAGCTTGTTTTTGTTCCCAAGAGGGAGCACATCACTGCCACACCTTTTAGTTGCTGCGGCAACAATGCGGGGCAAAAACGGGCGGCACAGAAGTGCTCGTCTGTCAAGCCCCTAAGGCACAGGTACTGTAAAGTCAACCTGTTCTGTGCCTGTTCTATCATACTTTTTTGCTTTCTTACACTACTTCTGTTAAATCCACCTCTGCTGAATTATGCATTGAATTGTTATGTGTTTATTTCAGTTTGAATTTTGTGACTTATTTCTCTGTCTTATGGTCTGTGGATAGGAATAAAATTAAAATTATTTATTAAAATGAAACATAAAATGTTTCCAATGTAAATTTCGCTTCCTGATTTCCCCTAAAGAACAGACTGGTTTGTGGTTGATTTTTCTTCATCTTAAACAGTGCAAATAGAAGGTGGGCTGGCAGAGGACAGACATTACCTTTGGAGAAAATAAATCCATCTTTTGGTTTGACACGACAGCGATAACTTTAGGCTGCATTTCTCCCACAGGGCCAGTACTCTTTTCCTGTAGCATTTGAAGCTTTCATAAAAACTAATCTGATCTTTTACCTCAGTGGATAAAATTGTATAGCTCAAGCTTGCCGCCAGCTAAATCTCATAGAGGTGCAATCATCTTTGCCCAATTGTGCTGAACTAGGTACTGTATTATATTTTTTGGGGGGTGGGAGAGGAAACACAACTTTCTTTATTGTGGCAGGGACCAATCTGTCTTAAGACCCAAAGTTCAGCAGTCGATCAAAGAACATCAATGGGACCTGACATGCTATCTGGTAACTTAAATGGCCAATCGTTTTTCATATGCTTTCACAAAACCTTGCAGCCACAGAAAGAAGCATTTTCATTTTTAAGAGGCTTTGCACTAAGATTGGTAAAAAGAAGGAATAAATGAAAGGGACCTCAGTATCAGGATTTTGTACAAGATTATCGATCAGATACTATAATTGTGATTACTTCCTTCCATTTCCCTTCACCTTGTACTGAAAAAGTCTGCTAAAACACACACACACACACACACACTCTCAGATGGAGAAAAGGCATTTTAAAATTTACCTTTGGCACTCCAGTAGTGTTTAGAAAAATCACTGAAGACTGGAAATGACTCTTTTCTAATACAGAGTTAAATATAGTCTTTAGACTGATTCTTCTAATATAGTCATTACATTGATTTTTTGACCAAGACAGTTTAGAGAAACTATTTTTTATTGTTGAAGTATTACAAATGAGTGTTTTATGGATAGCCTTCCAGAAAGATAAAGCTCCCTGAGAAACTGAAGCCCTAATGCATGGTAAAGCTTAGGGTTTATTATGAAAAATCAATAAAAACAGTAGATATATTTGGCCATTTTTAAAAAAAAAAAAAAAAAGACTCTTCAGTGGCAAAACCACAATCCAACACTGAGTGCTTAGACCCAAGAGGGACCAATGGACGTAAGTATACCCATCTATGATATAAAGAACTGCTTCATACCAAGAGATCACAAAACTATCCCAGACAAACTACAATTTAGGGTCTGAGATTATGAGGGATTTCTAATACCTTTTTAAAACTAATTGCAAGTTTTTTAACTGTTAGAATGCTAATTTGAATCCTGTTGCTAGTTCCAAATAGAGTAGATTTATTATATCAATGGGACTTATCAGATGTTGACTCACCGTTCAACAACTGATTCAATGAGTCTGAGATATTTTGAGCTGACCAACAGGATTCCAGCCTATGTTTTTATGCACATACACACATCACACAATTCTAAGAATTAGGCAAAACTTGAATTTTAGGACAAATGCATTAAAGAAGCATCATAATCTTAGAATCTAAACTATAATGTACTTAATTTACAGATGTTACACACACACACACACACAGCGTGTTTGAGTGTAAGGACTAGGACTCTGAAGATTAGTGCTCCACTTTGGCCATTCAGAGAACACAGACTGTGGATTTATAATCCAGAAAGATTGATACTACTGAAGATTGGGGTCAATTTCCTGTCTGGTGGATGACCTTTCGGTGAGTCACACAATCTCAGCCCCAGAAAACCCTGTGATAAATTTGCCTTAGGGTTGCCACAAGTGAGAAATGACTTTAAGGCACACAACAACAACAACAAATACACACAGAGAGATATGTACATTAAAAAATAGCAATACTGTGGATCCACTGATAAAAACCAGTATATTCTACCATGCCCTGTTGTTACTGGAGTGATTTTCCAGCATCTCAAACTGGTGCATTTATCTTCACTTTGAGATTTCAACTGGAGACACCCAGGATTGAATTGAGGATATTTTCCCTCCACATCACAGATGAGCAACTGAAGCAGATTTAGATGCCAATTTTCTGCCCCTGGGACTTTGTGAGGACTGCATAGATTTCTAAAATGCTTCCCCTCCCCAAATAGGGGACTGCAACCTAATTAAAAGGGACATTGTCTTTTTCCAGGAGCAGGAAAAAGGTCAGTACAGAGAGTTGGAAGGGTCAAGTGTCAAATAAGCACCCTTGGGTGGTGCCACATACAGTCCCAGTGCTTTACTTTGGCCACCTTCATTCCTGAGCTATTCAGAGAACACAGATTGTGGTTTTATAATCCAGAAAGGTTGATTATACTGTACAATGGTATTGATCTAAATTTAAATGCTTTTGTTGTTGTTAATTACTGTCAAGTTGACTTCAACGTATGACAACCCTATGAAGAAGAAACCTCCAAGTCACCCTGTCATCAACAATTCTGCTCAGGTACAGCAAACTGAGTGTTGCGGCTTCATTGACTGAAGTTATTAACCCTTAACACAGTTTTTCTCTTTTCCTATTCTACCTCACCAAAATATCATTATTGGAGCTTATCACATGTACTTTAAAACCAGCTCCAGCCTCCCAGGCTGGAGCCAGGATACGGGATAGAGGTGGGAATTGTCACATGTGTTTTTATGTATATTTCAGTGAGCTGTAATCCTGTCTCGATCCATCTGGGAGAGGCGGGAAATATAAATAAACTATTATATTATTATTATTATTATTAAGTGCTGCCATTCACTGCCCGCCATCAGTGCAGGTCCACGCTGGGTTCCAGACACACTCTCCTAGCACTTTTTAAAAGTCGGAAGCTCCATTGTCTCTTCTATTGAGTCATGTCTTCTCATGATATGCCCAAAGCACAACAGTCTCAGTTTAGTCATCTTGGCTTTTAAGGACAGTTCATGCTTGATTTGCTCTAAGACCCATTTACTGTCTTTTTGACAGTTCATGGTATCCACAGTACTCTCCTCCAGCACAACATTTCAAATGAGTTTATTTTCTTCATATCAGTTTGCTTCATTGTCCAGCTCTCACAACCATACACACATAGGAAATCACTTCAGAGGTATCCACTGCATTTCTTCCTCATTGTTTTCTGACAGCAAGGGAAAATAATTTCACTTTGTTTGGTTTCCAGTAATTAAATTGTTCCTCTAAATCCCTGCTGGCCTCTTCGGTCTGCCTTTGAATTGAACTCTTTTTTTTCCCATTCAAGTTCTGTCTGTGTTTGATTTGTCCCTGTTCTTTATTGCTGCATTCAGTTTTTTAAGTGGTCTCAACTTGTTTGAATTGTACCCTCCAATATATGTTTCTAATTGATCTGTGACACTTTAAGTGTCCTAATCCAGGAACAACAAGAACCACCAGAACAGCCACCACAATTTCACCTATCCACTGAACTAAATGGAGAATGATACATACAAACCAGGAAAGTAATACCACTAAGGAGATATCGCTTCTGATGCTGTTTGCATGGCTGCTCATTTTGTCTCATTATCTGTATCATGTTTGCATGGCTGCTCATTTTGACTCATTATCTGTATCATGAGAGCCAGTGTGATGTACTGTAGTGGTTTGAACATTGGATTGCTATTCTGGAGACCAGGGTTCAAATCCCTGCTCAGCCACAGAAACCCAGTGGGTAACCCTGGGCTAGTCGCACTCTCTCAGCTTCAGAGGAAGGCAACGGCAAACCACTCGAGAAATCTTGCCAAGAAAACCCTGTGATAGGCTCACTTCAGAGTCACCATAAGTCAGAAATGACTTGGAGGCACACAATGTGTCTCATGGTCAATGCAGAAAGTTAAGAAGTTTAGCCTATTTCACTTCCAAGTGAAGAATTTACAAAAATTCCATAAACCAACTGTCCTTCACAAGCACCTCACTGGAAACATAGAGCTTCAGATACACATCTACTAGCCAGCTTTTACAATCTCCCTGATTCTCATCTATCAAAATCATAGTTTGGAGACACCTGGAAGTTCAAACATTTGAACTTGTTACTTGAGAACAAATGTAATGTAATGATTACAGTGTCAGATTATGAGTTAATAAGTTCAAATCTACATTTAAGCTCAAAGCTCCCTGGATGACTCTGGGACAGATTTTATCTTTCAGCCTAGTGTTTGCTTGTTTATTGAATTTCTATCCTACCTTTCTCCTGAGATGAGATTCATGTGTTCCCCACAGGCTTATTGTTAGGATAAAAAGGGTGGGATGGTGGCCATGTGCCCCACCCTAGACTCCTTTCAGGACAAGCAAGATACATTAAAAATGAAACAAATATTCACAATTACCTGCTAACCATAAAATATAGTGAAAAGTATTGCATACACAAACCACTTCGTTGCATGAATGAGGAGTGTCTGGTATTGCGATAAAAATGGAAATGATGTAAAAGGCTTCCATTGTTTTGCACCATTTCCAGTTTAGCCACAGTAAGGTGGGGGAATCATTTACAAATGCTACACTTACGAGTTCTGGATGAAAAGCCACTAGTGATTTATGCAACCATTTCAGGGTATTGTTTCTTTTATCACAAGGATGCAGGCCCAGTGTCCCTTTTGTATCAGTTGGTGCTATACAGGACTCTCCATGCTGGATCAGTCTCAGCCATGTGTAGTTGAATTTTTGGTTCTGCACAAAGGAAAAAACTTGTTACATACTATACTTTGGTTGCTGGCAATCAGACTTAGGGCCGAAACAAATGGTCCTAAAGGGGCGGCTTGATGCCGCCCCTTTGAATGCTGGGTTGACACCGCCCCTTTGAATGCCCCAACTTGGATTTTTGCCAGCACAAAAAGAAGCTGCAAAATGCCACTCCTTTTTGAGCAAGCAAAAAGCCGTCTTTTCTTCCACCACCATGGCTTTGCAGCTGTCCTGCGGTGTGTGGCATATAAATGCTGTGTTGCCAGAGTGCTCCAAAGCTGCCCACCGTATGGTCAAGGGGTGGCATCAGAGTGTGCAGCATCTAAACTCAGCACTCTGATGCTGCCCCCAAGCCAGCGCAAAGGGGCTTTCTTTCACCTCTTAACCCGCACTCCTGGCTTTTAAATGATAAAAACTATATGGTCAAACAACAAGCAATACTGCACATCTATCCAGAAACCCCACTGAATTCCATGGGAGATATGCCCACAATATATACAGGTTTAAAGCCTAAGGCTGCTCTTATATTTAACATTTATTGCATGAGGAAGTATTCAGTACCTCCCTTCTTCTCTTTTCTGTCTGATTAATGTTTGCACCTCCACAAAAGGTATATCACTTTTAAAGATGAAGAGATAAAAAATAAATAAAGATGAAGAGATCTAATTTTAATTTTTAACCACAAACAGATCCACATATAATACTGTAAGTGAACAAATCAAACTTAATAAAATAAGCTTTTAACTCATAACATAAAATGCAAATCTAACGTGAGCAATTAGATTTTAATTTATTTGGGGGAAAATGAATGACAACTCATGACTCACTCAAGGACATAAGCCACTCTTTGCCACATCCCCTACATTTCCACCTTGAATCCCCTGGGAATGTAGGCACCCCAAGTTGGGAACCCCTGATTTAGCCCATGAATTCTAAAGAGACTGGCTCAATGGCATTTTCATAGCCCTACAAATATCCACAGTGCTCATCATTTTCCTTGCTGTCTTTTAATTACCACTGCTGGCTAATCTATTCAGACTTATTTTGTAAGTTGCCATCCGGGCACTAGTCTTCCTACTAATCCCCTAAGAAGTAGATGGAGCTGCTGAGATTCTTCTCTAGGTCTTGGGATACAAACTGGCCCATTCTGGGATACTGACTTCCAGAGTAAGGAAAAAAATATATCTTTGGTTTGTTGTTGTTGTTTTGTTTTTTGTACTACAACTCACAGAATCCTCCAGCCAACAATTTCAGTGGCCATGGGGGGGGGGGGGTTGGGAGATTTCTAGAGCTCTAGTCTAAAGAAAAGTAACTTTTCCCAACTCTGCTCTTTTTCAGCTCTGCTCTTCTCTGGTTGAATACAGTACTAGAATTATTGTTCTCATTGGTTGCTATTGCAAATAACCTGGTCCTAATTTTTAGCTGCACCACTACAAAGTGCCACAGGTCATGTATGCTTTCACAAGGACTAAAGGTAGCAACAGCCATGCAGTGGATCCACCAAAACTTTAACAAAGTTCCCATATTCAGTGCTTGCTTGAGACGCTGGCATTTAAAAGGCCACACGATGCCTTTCAGATGCAAGACAGTGAGGTGGACTGCATAAGACTTTGGGGAGGTAATGGGAAGCTGTTACTCACTTAAAAAAAAAAAAAGGGGGGGGGATACCTGCAGTTGTTTAACAAGGTCTGCACATTCACAAGATTATATCATTCTAGCCAATTCAGTCTGTATTTCCCTCAAAAATTATTTCTCTTTCCTTATAGGAAGATTGGCCTCTTAACCCCAGAAGCCACACTGAATTTCAAGATATCGGGGGGCTGTACTATACTGGTGGAAGGGGCCAAAGCCAAATAGCTGGAATCAAAATACCATCCTGTTTTTGCATAAAGCCCTTATTTCCACTAACCTAGCTTTCAAGAGAGACATGGTAATCTTTTAGAACAGGAGAAATGCCTGTGCAAAAACAGGGAAATCACCAAATGATATCATGGGACAACTGGGGAAACCGAGAGGGCTCGACTGGTATGCTAGGAGAGTTGGACTTAGAGCCAGGGCTTATGGTTCTCCTGCCCTGCATCTTACAATAGTGCCAATATAGATTTTTCTTTTCTTACAGCAGTATCTGTACAGAAGTTAGAAAACTCCAACAACAACCAATCAAAAATGAATTATAGGTTTGAAACAAACATATACTGAAATAAGTAACCCAGAAAGAAGTTATAATGAACAGCTACTATTATTCTGAGAGCTCTGGGAAGGTTTTTGTCATCCTGAAGACAAAGCAAGATATCACAGGAGTCTTTTTCACATGACACAGTTCTAGCACTATGAATCCATATCAACTGCTATGACTGCCTTCTATAGAATCTTGGGATTTGTAGATTGGCAAGAGTTCTCTAGTCAGAGGGAATCCTAACTACCACGCCAAACTACAAATCCCACCATTCCATAGGATACAGCCATGGCGGTTCAAATGGTATCAAAGTGCTATAATTGTGTAGTGTGAAAGAGACCAGGGAGTTTATTGCACAGGCCCTGGAACAGGCGTTACAAAAGAGGGCACGATGGGAACGGAAGGCGACATAGAATGCAATTTACTGCACAGGAGAATGCCACTGCCGGAAGTTCTCATTGCGTTCCAGATACGTCCCAGAGGGGGCGATTTTCAGGAATGCGTCTAAATAGTTTCTGAAAATCGCCTCCTGGGGAATGCATCCAGATCGCAATGAGAACTTCTGGCCGCAGTAAACTACGTTCTATGCCGCCTTCCATTCCCATCACACCCTCTTTTGTACCTCCCAGGATTGATAAGCTCCCAGGATTCTAGGCATGTAAGCAATGTAACAATGGCGGGGTACAGACCGCCGCTTTGCGGCGGTCTGCCACCGCCACCGGCTAGTCCATGGGGGAGCCGGAGCCTCCACACGGCGCGGCTCCCCTGCGGACTGAAAAAGAAGCTCCAAAATGGAGCTTCTTTTTCCGTCGCGTTTGCGACGTAGCGAGGCGCCAGGGGCGCACTCGCTACGTCACAAGGGACGCGACGCGTACGGACGCTCAGCGTCCGATACGCAAAGATGGCGCCGGCCATGTAGAAGGGCCGGCGCCATCTTGTACAGACGGAGTCCGTACTAGGCCCAGGGGCGTCTATAAGAGACGCCCCTTTTTTAAAATGGGACGTCCTCCGGACGTCCCAAATGGCAGTACAGAAAGCCCCAATAGCTACTTTAAAAGTACTACTATCACATCCTGGATGGACAGTACTCAGTCTTTTGTTGCTCACACCTGTAACAAATTGAGAAGAATATTACCTTCTATCTGATAACCTCTGCCTGATAACCTCTCCAGGCAACTGGTATTGAATCACTCTTACTGTCAAGAAGTTCCTTTGAATGTTCAATTGAAATCTACTCTCTTGAAACTTCTGATCATTAGACTTGGTCTTACCTTCTGGGTAAGACCCCTCCTCTCTGTGACAGCCCTTGAAATATTTAAAGAGTGCCATCATGTCACCCCTCAGTCTTCTCCTCACCAGGCTGAACATGCCCAGCCCCTTCAACCTTTCTTTATATGCTTTGATTTCCATACCTGTTATCATCTAATTGCCCTTCTCTGAACTTATTCTAGCTTATCTAAATCCTTCTTAAAATGAGGGGCCTTATAATTGAATGCAGTATTCCAAAAGAACCCTGACCAGTGCAGAATATAGTGAGACAATTATTTTCTTCAACTTGGAAACTATGCTTCTATTAATGCAGGCTAAAATAGAAGTCACCTTCTTTGCTGCAGCATCACACTGCTGGCTCAAGTTCAATTTATGATCAACAATAATCCTAAAGTCCTTTTGCATGTAGAACTGCTGAGCCATGTATTGCCCATCCTATACCTGTGCATTTGGTTTTTGTGGCCTAAATGTAAAAATTTGCATTTGGCTTAATCTTCTGGTTTATCTTGGTCCTTTTGAATTAATTTCCTACTTTCACATGTATTAGAGACCTTTCCCAGTTTTGTGTCATTTGCAAACTTTTATTGTTTGGGGTATTAAAAAGTGTACTTTTTTAGAGGCCAAATAGAGAAGTTGAATAGTGCGTGCGCCACACCACATGTCATGCAAGAGCCCCATTATTTTCAATGGGGCTCAAGCATATGCACTATTTGCCTTACACAGAGGAGTCTGGATCGCCACGTAAGGCAAGGGTGTACTGTATATACTGTAACTGGAAGATGCAAATATAAAGTGAGTGGCAAGGACTCTGAAGAACTACATCCAGAGTTGCACTGTGATCTGTGCACAAAATGGTAACTAGTGTCAAGGTAACTACTGGGAGGAGAGTTCTTTTATGGTTCCTGAAAGCTGGAGATGGCGAAGACGTTGGGCACTCCCCCCTACAGAGGGCACTACCCAGTGTCAATGATTGGCAACTTCACTGCATGTTGGAGCATAAATCCCTCCCTGTAGTGGCTCCACTTTTTAGACACTAATCACTCATGCCTTGTTTTAAGGAAGGACTGTTTTTCCTAGAGTGGACTGTACATATGAGCCACCTTAAAACAAGGCATTCACCACCACACACATTGTTTACATATAAAAAAGGTGGAGGTATTTCCACTACTACACTGTGGCATCAAAGGCAGAGGCAGAGGGGTAATAGACAGGGAGGGTCCAACACCACCCATCCACCCACCCAACCCCAGTCTGTGGCTATTGCCCAGTGCTGCTGCTGTCCATGCTTTTTGGTATTATACCCCACAGTATCCTAAAAATGGTGGGAGGGAAGCCTACAGGTAAAACCCACCCACTGTGTGTAGGGCTGGTCTGTGTTCTCTATATTGGCCTTTCAAACAGATATTTTAAGACATTTGTTTGAACAATCCCATTTAGTTTCTAACATGCAGAATCCAAAGGAAACCCAAGGACATTCTTACCTTGTTGTTAACATCACAAGTTTCAAAAGCCAGACTTGATTGATTCACAGTAATGCATTTAGCCAAGGCAATATTAATAATCTATAACAAATAAACAATTGAAGCAAAAATTTAGAAAAGTGGCTTCTAAGTAGGCATAAAATCCTATTATGTAGATCACATAAAACACCAAGGCATACATCGGCTTAAAACACTATTGACATGATACAGCAAGAACATTTCAAAACCA
The DNA here is from genome assembly GCF_019175285.1 of Sceloporus undulatus. NCBI lineage: Eukaryota > Metazoa > Chordata > Lepidosauria > Squamata > Phrynosomatidae > Sceloporus > Sceloporus undulatus. The sequence goes on from NC_056522.1 coordinate 218,007,751, forward strand.
TTAGATTTCTTAGTTACTGGTTATTGTCATCTCTAAGCGGTAACTATGAAATCATAATATAAAATTTGTTGTTGTTGTGTGTCTTCAAGTCGTTTCTGACTTATGGCGACTGTAAGGTAACCAGATCATGGTATTTTTTTGGCAAAGTTTTTCCAGAAGAGGTTTGACATTGCCTTCCCCTGAGGCTGGGTACTGGTTCCCCTGGGTACTCATTTTAGTGACCTCAGAAGGATACAAGTCTGAGTCGAGCTTGAGCCCTTCACTGGTATTGAACTCGCAACCTTATGGTTTGTGAGTGAGTGGCTGCAGTACAGGCATTTAACCACTGTGCCACCAGGGCTCCTTATTGTATGTTGTATTGCAATTCCCATCATCCTTCCCTATTGGCAGTGCTGTCTAGGACATATTGGATTTTCAGGTTAATGTTTGGTGGGAGTTATCCACTCCTGCTCTACAGTAAAGAGGTCTGCCTGCCTGCCTTCTTCTTCTGTCAGAACAGGAAAGCTACTATGAGTAAGGTGAAGTAAACAGGAAATATAGGTGTTGTACAGACTGGTGAAAGCACCGGCCTGCATACGTACTAGAGTTGCCTCGGGGCCCTGCTTATATACACCCTGCAACCCTAGTACGTAATCTGTATGTCAAAATGGCAACACCCAATACACATGGGCGCCGCCATTTTGACGTGGCGGATGCTTAGCGTCTGCACGTCCCGGCGCCATTGTGATGCCGCAAGTGCGACATTGGTGCATTGCACCGTCACAATGGCGCCACATAAAGAATCCAATTTGGGGCAGCCTGTAGGCGCTCCTTTCCCTGCCGGATTGGGGCTTCAGCTACCAGAATGGCAAGCCTCCAAGGCCCTGATCCGGCGCTTTCCAGGCCGCTTCCCCGCGGCCTGGAAAGGAGTGTCCTTGGGGCTTCATGCCCCAAGGACACCTGACGGCGGCGGGGAGGAGGAGAATTTGCGTCGCTGGCGCAGACATCTAAAGGCTGGGCCAGCAACGCAAACCATAGCGCCTTCGTGCGCCGCGGAAAGACGTCACATTCGTGCCGCCCCGTTTGGAGGCGACATATTAGTGACGTTGTAATAGCAGCCCCGTGTGGAACGGGCGCCATTTTGTACGTCCTGGGGACGTATTGGGGTTAGGTGCATGCGTAAGGCACGCACTTTGCCTAACTCTAGTACGTCCCCAGGACGTACTTTACGCCCATTTGTAACGGGTCTTTTTGCTCCGTGGGGAAGCCCCGCGGTCTGGAGGCTGCAACTTCCCCGCAGAGCAAACTAGGGTGGCGGGAGACTGCCCGCTTTGGGCGGTCTATTTCCCGCCATAGATAGTGGTTGAATCCTAAATTCTTCTTTATATACCGCTTCATATCGCCTAAGCAGTGTCTAAGTGGTTTACAACTGTAAGCTAATTTGCCCCCAACAATCTGGGTACTCATTTTAGCGACCTCAGAAGGATGCAAGCCTGAGTCAAGCTTGAGCCTTTTTGCTGGTCTTGAACTCGCAACCTTGTGGTTTTGAGTGAGTGCCTGCAGTACAGGCATCAAATGAATAGAAGTAAAACCATTCTCATGGAACAACCCATCATACGAATGGACTGAAAACTTAGGTTTCAGCGAATTCTAAACCATTCATTTGGGGAAAAGATCTTTCCTTTGCATTGCTCCTTTCTAGCCCTTCAAAGTGCATTTGGGAATATCACCACTACTTTTCTTGTGACAATTAGTACCGTCAGCCCTTCTTATACACAGATTTTTTTATACACGGATTCAAGCATACACAGTTTGAAAATGTTCCCCAAAAGTATAAATTTCAAATATCAAACCTTGATTTTCCATTTTTTATAAGAGACACCATTTTGCTATTTCATTATATTTAATGGGACTTGAGCATACACGGATTTTGTTATACACGAGGGATCTTGGAACCAAACCCCAGCGTATAAACAAGGGTCCACTGTATCTACAACATTAGTCCTCCTACTCTTATTTCAGGCCCAGTATCCATCATAACTTACTCTAGAGATGAATATACAACAGACTGAGATGGATTAATTTGACTGATTTGCAGTAGATAAAAGCAAGGGTTTCTAACTTCCATTTGTCTGACAAAAATGACAACAATTGGCACCGCCACTGCATCCCAAGTTTCTCTTTCAATCCTGGCTCCAGTTGATGGATCTAAGGGTGCTAATGAGAAACAAAGTAGACACTGCAAGCCTGAGCTCTACCCTACTCTTGCCTGATATTAAGGAAAACAAGCAAAGACTAATATGTTTAAGAGGCCAGGATATGATCAAGTGTCAGAAATGAATATGTAATAACCATAATAGCTGTCCAGACACATATGGACTATTTGATGGGGAAATGCATATTAAGCAACCATGAAATGAAGGATATTAAATATTAATTGGTATATCTGATATACCATACCATCCTAAACATGCTTTCTCACCCCCAAATTTAGATGATTTATTGGTTGAGTTGCATTTTAATTAGCTGAGCTGAAAGCCTGAAGCTATTCGAATTGGTGGAAGGCTGTAACAGGGACTGAAAAATAAAAATTAAATATGTAAGTACTTATTTATTAAGATTACAACCTTATATACACTTAACTAAACAGAAGTTCCATATACTGAGTGTGTGTATGTGTGTATATAGGCATGGTACAGCAACCACCTGGTCCCTAACCCTAGCACACCGTAACAATGGCAGTGCCCTGTGTACACGGGTGCCACATTGTTACGTAAGCGCCGTAACAATGGCGTTGCTGCACAGCACTTACATAATGAGTGTGCCAGTGGTGCACTTGTTACACTGCCCCTGCAGCTTTAAAAGAACCCGCTTTTTGTGGGTTCTTTTTCCTCCACAGGTAAGCCGCATGGTTTGGCAGCTGCGGCTTCCCTGCAGAGGAAAAAAGCACCCACTGCTCCGGACATCAAGTCAGGTATGTACTGGGCGATAGACAGACAGACAGACAGACAGATAGATACACAAACACACATATACACACATATATAGACTGACTGTATAAATTGTTAGATGTTTTATACTTTCTTTGCTATCTGCAAAAGGCACACATAAGAAAGTTTGGGTGATATGCAGATTTGTGCAGAATCAGCCAACATTAATCTACAAAAAGTCTTGAGTTTATCAACAGCGCTAAAACTGGTTGTGCAAAGTTTCTTTTTACTTTAAATGTTATTTAGTTTTGCACATACAATGATGGGAGTTATCTCTATTCTTACCCCCACCTATGCTGGGAACAGGTAAGAATGCAATTTGCAACAGTTGACCTTATGCAGTCAATTTGGTTGCCCAACTCATCATAACAGCAATCTTCCATCTTAAAATTAGCTTGCCAAACCAAGACTAATTCACAATTTTAAACAAACTCTTCTGGGTTAATGATGTGAGCTGTAATTTGTTAAAGCAAAGGTCAAAAAAGTAAATATAAATAAGTAGCTAAGCCCTCCTGCTGTCATCAGAGCTCTGTCTGCTAATGGATTTGGAAGATGACTGACTGACTGATTGCATATTGCATTTTTCCAGTCATATGCTAAATTGACTGTCAAGTATCTTTTTCTTGTTCATGCCTCACAACATACATTCATAGTGACAGAATTCAAATATATAGCTGTGTTAGTCTGGAAAATCGGTATGCAAAGAGATCTTGTAGCAACTTTGAGACTCACTGAAAAAAGGAAGCTGGTAGCATGAGCTCTCATAGACTTGAGTCTACTTCCAATTTTATAAAAGCTCATGGTAGTTAGTCTCAAAGGTGCTAAAAGATCACTTCCCATACACTGCTAGTGATATTCATCCCTGGCTGGTGGCACAGAACTTGAATATGCCAATACTCTTTCCACAGGGTGGCCAAAAGCCAAAGTGGATATTACCTTTGCATGTTTATCTGCTGAGCAAAAGAGGGAGTTTTTCTTGGTGTACCATTCAGGGTAAAGGTAAAGGTATTCCTCATTGACAAGGTTGTCAAGACATGTCTGATCATAGGAAGCAGTGCTCGTCTCTGTGATTAAGCCAAAGAACCAGCGTTGCCAGAGACTATTCCATGATCATGTGGCCAGATTGACTGCACAGAATGCTGTTTACCTTCCCAATGAAGTAGTACCTATTTATCTACTTGCATTTGCATGCTTTCAAACTGCTAGGTTGGCAGAAGCTGGAATTAGTGATGGGAGCTCACTCCATCATGCAGTACTCGGGCCTTGAACTGCCAACTTGACAATTTTGCAATCTTGCAATCAACAAAGTCAGCGTCTTAACTTGAGCCACTGCATTCCTTTAAAATGGCATTGAAATAAGTTGAGATTCCTTTGAGTTCAGGCAGAGAATAAAGTTCCACTGGCAAATCTATGTGGATGATGGAGGCAACAGCAACAGTAGTGTGATGCATCACACAACCCATCAGTGGTTATTCCAGTCATGGTGCAACTGCAGCCATATATAAAGGGATGCAGTGGCTCAAGTGGTTAAGATGCTGACTCTGTTGTATTCAGGCTACTTTTGTACAAATAGCTTTTTCTGCACAACTAGTAAAGAAACAGTAGCTCACTCCTGCACCATTTGCAATTGTCCATCCTCCTTGAACTGTATTATTCAATAAACAGTGACTTACGGTGCATCCACATCACAGAAATAATGTATTTTGATACCATGGTAAGTGCTGTACCTCCTCCTATGGAATCTTGGGAATGTAGTTTTACTAAGTCTTTAGCCTTCTCTGACAAAGAGAGGCCGTCAGATGGAGATATGACAGTGTCAAACTGAATTATTTTACAGCATAGACATGCCTAAGACAACCCTATTACAGAGTTTTCTGGGACTGAGAGCAAAATCATGAGAGTGGGTTTCTATGACCAAGTGTGGAATTGAATGTTGGTCTCCAGAGTCATTGTTCAATGCTGAAACCACTACACTATGCCGGCTTTCTATCATCTTAGAGTCACCATAAGTCAGAAAAAACTTGAAGGCACACAACAACAACAAAAACAGCAACAATAACAACAACAACAAAATGCTGTGTCTTAATTTTCATTCCTATATTTGAACCCATCTAGTGAAGAGCAAACTCTTCCTGGACATTATTTAGAATGGGCCTATGTAAAGAAATTGTTTTGTTGTTTTTAAAATGGAATTGAAATAAGTTGAGATTCCTTTCAGTGCAGGCAGGGAATAAAGCTCCACTTGCAAACCTACATGGATGATGGAGGCAACAGCAACAGTAGTGTGGTGCATCACATAACCCATCAGTGGTCATTCCAGTCATGGTGTAACTGCAGCCATATAGCTGTTGGCTTTACATTGGCCTGTTGTGCAGAAAACAAATGAGGAAACTGCTAGTGTAACTGGATATACATGTATAAGCAGGGTGGGAATTATGTGGCCCTCCAGATATTGCTGAACTGCAGCCTCCTGCATTCATCACCACTGATTATGCAGGCTCAGACTGCTAGGAGCTGCAGCTCAACATCTTGAGGACCACACAATTCCCATCTCTGGAGTAAGGGTAGAAACACCAGTATAAATGGAAGTTATACCAGTGTAATGCTGCAAAAGGATTCCAGCCATAGTTCCCTCCCACCCCCCGAAGCACAACATTCAAATACTGGTATCCCACTTGGGAAAATGGCAAAGCTTTAAAGCCTTCATCATTGTCTTCTTTCCTTCCTCTTAAACCTACAAAATGGTGTCAGAGGCAGCAGAGGTAGCCTTATGGGAAGGCCCCAGTTAGGCCAGGTAACTGCTGAAGCAATATCTCAGGTGCAAAAAGTCATAGGTAATATATTTTCTACAGTTTCCAATGACCTACCAGAAGTTATGGGAACTATAACCATGTGCTTAGAATGATGTGATATATAGGTGCAGCAGGATAACCATTATACAAACCTGGACATACTAAATCTTTTTAAACTTTGGAAGCTAAGCAGGGTTAGGCTAGTACTTGGAGCAGAAGTCACCAGGGAATACTAGAGCTCTCCAGAGAAAGCTACAAAAGACTCCCAGTTGAAATCATGGACAGCTGTTGCCCACCAGAGCTGATAATAATGGGCAAGGCTGAAAAAAAGTATGATTGACTAATACTATAACTGGAAGTTATTATATTCCTATGATCACAGGTGCCAAGAACTGTTGAATATATAGTTCTTGTGGATACTGATGTACTACAGGAAGTGGATGTTGGATATTTCTTGGTATAGAGGATGTTATTACCGCAGTATCAAGGTCCAAATGAAGGAGGTCAGTCTCTATAGATTCCACATCTTCTGCAGGTCAAGTTTAGTTGTAGAGGAAAAAACAGAGTTGCATCGGGGAGTTCTGGGACTAGGGTTAAGTCCAGTATGAAAATTATCAGGCCTGAACGCCATTCTGGTTTGCACTTCATTCTTAATATACTGTACTTCAGATACATCCTTGCATCTGACTTTCCAAGACACTCCCATTATAAACACACTCCTAGTTATAGCACTTAAATTAACACAGGAATTATTGAGTTGATACTGGAAGTTCACTAGGATGAGTTATATAATTGGTTTGGCCTTTGGAGTATGATACAAACAATTCCAATTTTATTCCTGAAAGGAGAAAAATGAATTTCTAGTGCACTCTAGTGGTTAGAAGTATGAAATCCTAAAGGAAGCCTGTTTTGAATAAAAGAAAAAAGTTAGGAATTTAAGGGGGGAATCTAAAAAAAAAGAAGGAGGAAGAGAAGGAGGTTGGAATTCAGTATTGCAGTTATGGATGAACATCCTTGCATTATAGATCTGTAACTGATCTGTAGTTACAAACACTATGTAGCCAAGATCCTGACACTATTGCTTCAATCATGTATGCCTTCCCAGGCCAGTGCTGGGAAGAAGGTCTTTTCATCAGTAGCTGAATTACCAAATCAGGGCACAGGAGAATGCTTCTACCCACATGTACCAGGAATTAAGGCTACACTGAGGATTTGCATCAGGGGTCCTGCTTCTGATTTGTACAGCCTTGCTGGTGGGCAGGAAGGCGGTCTCAATGTCAATCGACACCTAGACTGCCAAGCAAAGGGACCTTCTTTGTCCAATTTGGTGGATGTCTCTTTCTCTCTAAATCCTTTAACCTCCTCGCTCTCACCAAAACCTGGCTCCCATGATACTGCAACCTCCTCTGCCCTTTCTTTTGGTGGTCTCTCCTTCACGCACACAAGCCGTCCTGAGGGTCGAGGAGGAGGGGTTGGTATCTTGCTATCTAACTCCTGCCAGTATCAAGTTCTATCTTTTCCCCCCAGCTATCATTTCTCTTTCTTTGAGTTTCATCCTATTAGACTCTTTTCTCCTCTACAGCTCCGGGTTGCAGTCATCTATCGCCCTCCTGGTTCTGCCACCCAGTTCCTATCTGACTTTGAATCATGGCTGACATTCTTCCTTTCAGATTCAGTCCCCACTTTGATCCTAGGTGACTTTAATATCCACGTTGACGATTCCAATAACCCTACAACATCTCGCTTTAACTCTCTGCTAGCTTCTTTTGGCCTCCAACCACATTCCAACTCTTCAACTCATTCTCTTGGTCACTGTCTTGACCTAGTTCTTGCGGCAAACTGCGCCATTTCTGACTACCTGGCACTTGACTTTCCACTATCTGACCATCATTTAATCTCCTTTGCTCTCACTTATACTCCTCCTCCTCGCCATACTATTCAACGTCTTTTTCGTGATCTTCAATCTGTCGACTCTAACCATCTTGTTCTGACCCTGGATTCATCTCTCTCTTCCCTAAATCTCGGGGATTCTGCTGATTCAGCTATGTCTTTATTTAACTCCACTCTTTCCTCAACTCTTGACCATTTTGCCCCTGTCTCTGTACGCACTTCTTCCTCCAAGACTAGACTTCAGCCCTGGCTTACCCCCAACATTAAGTTTCTCTGGTCCTGCTCTAGAGTGGCCGAACGTCTTTGGAGAAAGTCCAAAGAGTGGGCTGATTTTATCCATTTCAAATTTGTTCTTTCTTCCTTCTCATGCGTCCTCTCTATGGCAAAACAGAATTATTACAAATCATTGATCTCTGCCAATGAGAGGCGCCCGCAGCGTTTGTTCTCCACCTTCAACACTTTGCTTAAACCTCCCTCTCCTCCTGTCTCTTCATCTTTCTCTCCTAATGACTTTGCTAACTATTTCATCTCTAAGATTACCACCATTCGCTCTGAGATAGTCCCTCCTGATTCTTCTTCTGCTCTTAATCTTCTATCGCCTTCGCCTAACAAATTTTCTGTCTTTCCTCCTGCCTCTTTGGATGAACTCTCTACACTTCTGAACTCTTCCAAACCTGCTACCTGTCCTCTTGATCCTATTCCTACTCGTCTTCTAATCTCTATAGCTCCCTCCTTTCTGCCCTCGCTTCTCCATATCTTCAATCTCTCTCTCTCTACAGGCTCCTTCCCGTAGGACTTCAAACATGCTCTCATTTCCCCAATTCTGAAAAAAACCTTCTCTTGACCCCTCCTCTTTGTCTAGCTATCGTCCGATTTCTCTTCTCCCCTTTCTTTCTAAGGTTTTGGAACGGGTTGTTTATTCGTGCTGTCTTGAGTTTCTTGAAGCCAACTCCATTCTCGATCCCTTTCAGTCTGGTTTCTGCCCAAGGCATTTTACAGAGACACCTCTCACTAAGATCTCGAATGACCTTTTACAGGCCAAGGCTAATGGCCTTTACTCTGTTCTCATTCTTCTCGATTTGTCTGCAGCCTTTGACACTGTTGATCACTGTCTCCTAATTGACATACTCTCTGACCTTGGGTTCTCAGACTCTGTTCTCAACTGGTTTAGATCTTACTTGTCTGGCAGATCTTTTGCAGTAGTTGCAGGGGTCTGACTTCTTCTCCTGTTCCCTTATCTATTGGAGTTCCCCAGGGCTCTGTTCTGGGTCCCCTTCTGTTTTCTCTCTACACACTGTCCTTAGGAAAACTCATCAGCTCTTTTGGTTTTTCCTACCATCTGTATGCCGATGACACCCAGCTGTATCTTTCTGCCCCTGACCTTTCTCCAAGGCTTGAACAGCAAGTCTCGTCTTGCCTTACAGTTGTCTCACAGTGGATGCGCCATCGGCGTTTGAAGCTCAACATGTCCAAGACGGAGCTTCTTGTCTTTCCTCCTAAGCCCAACCTTCAACACGCCTTTTCTGTCTCTGTGGACAACATTTCCATTCAACCAGTCCAGCAAGCCCGCAGTCTTGGCTTTATCTTTGACTCTTCTCTGTCGTGTATCCCTCAGATCCAGACCACAGCCAAAGCTTGTAGATTCTTTTTGTACAATATTGCCAAAATCCGACCATATCTCTCCGCCTCTACTGCCAAGATCCTGGTCCATGCCCTAGTGATCTCACGACTTGATTACTGTAATGTCCTCCTGGCTGGGCTTCCTTTTTCTCACCTCCGCCCTTTAATCTCTGTCCAGCATTCAGCTGCACGCATTATCACTTCCACCCACCGCTCTGACCACATCTCTCCTGTGTTGGCATCCCTTCACTGGCTCCCTCTCCCTTTCCGCATTCAGTATAAGCTCCTGCTGTCGACATTCAAAGCACTCCATGGACTGGCCCCTCCTTACTTATCAGACCTTCTTTCTCCTCACCTTCCCACTCGGACCCTCCATTCTGGTAGTCAAGGGTTCCTGTCCCAGCCCAGGATTTCCTCTGCCCCATCCCGGATTCGCCCCTTTTCACTTGCTGCCCCTCACTCCTGGAACCTTCTTCCTCCACAAGCAAGAGCCATCACTTCTTTAACCAGCTTCAAAACGGAGTTGAAAACCATCCTATTCAGAGAAGCCTTCCCAGGCATCGCATAATTGTCGCTTACTATCTGATGTTCTGTTGTTGGCTGTTTATCGATCCATTTCCTGTATTGCTATGTACTGTATATGTATGTATTATCCTACTTGTGAGTATGTATTTTCCCTGGATAATGATTAACCTTCCATTTTGAAGCCAAGCCCTCCCTTCAGTCCATCTGCCTTGGTCCAGGCCTCGGAGGTTGAGAGGAACTGCTGGACCTCTTACCCTTTCCCGTCACCACCCCCTTCTCCTTCTGTGTCATGTCTTTTTAGATTGTAAGCCTGAGGGCAGGGAACCGTCTAACTAAAAAGATTGCATGTACAGCGCTGTGTAAATTTACAGCGCTTCATAAATAAAGGTTAATAATAATAATAATAATAATAATAATAATAATAAAGCAGGTCTTTTGGGGTGGGGGGTTGGGCCAAGAGATGTTGTTAGTTACATATACACAACTAAATAGGCAATGCAGAATTCTGGTCCTGGCATTTAGGGAAAATACCAAAGGGGGGATCTCTTTGATAGCAACAAAAATTACTTTAGTGCTCAGTTGTGGTCCTAAGAATCAGTGCTGAACATGACTGCACTGCAGATTGTGGATTACAAGAGCTGTAGAGCCGCTATAAGACAAGGCCTTCTGCTGGGCCATATATCTTATTCAAGAAAAGAGAGAATTTGAGCTTGTTAATAAACGTTACACACACAGGCTGCAATTCTGCATGGCTCAGCATAGGGTAGTCTTTCTATGCCACATTGAGTCATTTACGTATTATCTCTCTATCTACCTATCTATCACAGAGCTACTGAAGCCCCTCCCCTCCACAGCCATTCATGCCTGAAGGAACGGAAGGGGGTGAATCACTGAAATGTACATTTTCACAATCAAGACAGGAGAACAAGAGCTTATAGAATTTGTACTCCAAAAAGTAACTTCCAAAGCTTTGAGCAGGAAGAAAACAGCCCTTTTCCACTATATGTCCCCAACATCTGGTTCTCACAGATACACTGTTCTTGAGCAAAACATTTCTATTTAGCTGTCATATCTAACACCTGTCACTGCTGTGAATACACTGTTATGGTTAACTTCTTTGAAATGCAGAAAGTGTCATGCATTTAGTTATGACAAATAGATGTTGTTAAAATGAACATACCAGCCCACTAGCTTTAACAAGGGGGGCTTCTAAATCAGGGTAGACATTCTCCAGATACCATTTGAAGCTTTTGCACTGAAGCTGCTTCCTTAGTTCTTTCTGTTGAGTCAAGTCTCCAACGTCCAAATTTTTCTTGATGAGATGGTAACCATGTCCATAGAAAAGATCCTTGTATTCATCAAGCCAAACCTCTGCAACACGGGCCAAATTCCGCTCCACTGTAGTGAGGCGGTCCTTAGGGAAGGAGTAGGGGTTATCATTCCTGAAAATGTGACCCACTCTGGAGCATGGGATGATTTCAATTTCCCCCCCACACATCCAAACCTGGTAGAAAGAGGGAGAGTAAGATCAGATGTAAGTATTGGCAAATGCTTTTGGCCATGTACCTTACCATTGGAGACATCAACTTTTAGCTTAATTTGCTAATGGTAATTATGTAAGGAGATTCTATACTACATCAACTCCATAATATCTCAGACCATTATTATAACTTCCAAATGTACAAGTAAGTTTAGAGCCACTTCTCCATTTTTATTTTATATCTGCTCAGCTTGTCAGCCTCTAGTGGCAGAGTCCTCCAGGGACAAAGCAACGGCTGCAGCTTTGGTTTGTCAGCTCATGGTCTGCACAAACCAGGGGACAGTATCTAATAAACCTCTTTTGCTAGAGGAAGTTCTTTCTACCAGTGGGATCAGGAAGGGTTGAATTTGTTTCCTCTTGGAGATGCATCCTAATAGTCTTTTAAAATCACTCTGGTAGGTTGGGAAGCAGGCTCAAATTAAAAGTTCAGATACCCCTACTACAAGGGCCACATTGAATTTAGGCCATGGTTGATAAACTAATTTCAGATGATCCTGTCTGATTCTAAGCTGCCACAAGATCACACTCCATGATCTGTTGATTCAAACAATACATTAAATCACAGTGAGGTTTCTTAGCCATAGTTTCCTCTAATATATTTGAACTTGATGTAAGCCACCATGTGATCTGTCCCCTTTTAATTCTTCACTTCTGGGTTGATGAAAGAGTCTGCAGATACTTTTTTGGTTGAAGGTTATACTTCCAATGAGAAGCTTTGCTTGAAAGCTATATACAGACTTTACAATTATGATGGGGGGGAATGAAGGATAAGCTGTATTCATTACAGGAAAAACAAATGAAGTGAACAACTGTCAATGATGGCTTATGCTTTGACTTTAAAGTGTCACAAGCTCTGCACTAGTTTATACATCACCATCACTCATTCATTCATTTACATCCCACCATTCTCCCAATAATGAGTCTCAAGGCAGCTAATAACATTTTAAAACAATACAAATTAAAAACACTACAAAGGTTAAATGAAAGTATAAAATTGCAGTTAAACAATGATATATTAAAATAATTAAAATACAGTGGTCACTTGCCTTATGTGGGGGATCCATTCCTGACCCCGCAGCGTAAGGCTAACCCCTGTGAATATGGAGGGCCAAGTGTATTTTGTGTCACTGACAACAATGCATTGCTTGCTTATGACCACTGCTTTTGAACCTTTATCTCTACTAAAGAGAATGGGAAGTCACTACATATTCAGTACTCTGCATAAATTCATTTCATTGATACTGGATCTTGGCGACTATTAATCTGATGATCATTCAAGTGCAAAACAATGGCGGGGGTGGGGGAGTAAAACAATTCTGGTATAAGATGCAACATACCTTGAATGAGATCTCCATGTTTTCACCTCCCCAAACATCAAGTCCAGGATCATATGTCCCGAGTTCAAAAAAGTATTTCTTATCAATAGAGAATAAGCCACCTGCCATCACAGGACACCTAATAATTGAACCAGATTCAGATATGTACTTTTTCAGGTAATAAATACATTACTATTATAGAAATTTTTACCAAAAATAGGTACACAGAATATAGCACAGGCTGCAATCCTGCAAGGCTCAGCATAACGTTGTCTTTCTATGCCACATTGAGTCATTTACTTACTATGTTACATGCTTATACCTCTTCCTCTACAGTAGAGATGGAGAATATGTGGTCTCACAACTCTCACCAGCCGCGACCATTAGCTAATTGTGGATAGCCAGTGATTCCAGAAATTGAGCAGGAGTCTCTAAGTGTGTTATAAACCCTGAAATATATTTTTGTTAGACTGAGGATGTCTGGAATACAATGTACATAAGCTGCCTTGCCATTTCAAAGAACTAGAGATCTTAAAAGGCAACTGCACCTAACCAAACAAGGTCAGAGACCTTGCCCACCTGGTAGCTTTTAAAAAGCATCTCCCTGTTCATGGTTATGCATGCATCTTCCATTAAGATTCTCATAGCTGTGTATTATGTGATGCTTGTTTGGATCCAAGAAAGAATAGGTTTCTACATAATATAACTATAATATAAAAATCATATATACATCTTTTTCACATCCTTCCTGTTTAGGGTTTAAGAAGCAGTTTCTCTCAGAAAAAAACCTTAACGTTATGTACTTACCTGATTATATCAGTTTCCTTAATCTTATTTTTCTCAATGACATCTGGAGGAATTGGCTTCCACCCAAAATTCATTGGCCAAGTAAAAATGCCACGTTGAAAACTGTCCACAGTCATATAGCTAAAGGAATGAATTCATAGTAGCCATTAACTTCAGAAGGAGAAACTACAGGCTAACTATAAAGTAGATATATTTTTAGAGTGTGGGTGTAAGGTAATAACGGATATAATAAAATTAAAACAATCTCATTGCAAATTGTGAAATGGTGAATTGCTTAAAAATCACAAAACTTGTAACATGTTTTCTTATTTGATTTCATTTTCAAGTGAATCTTCAGGATTACAAGAAGCATAAGAAGAAAAAGGATTTGGTACAGAAAGATGTTCCAAGTCAGCTATTCTAGGCATTATACCTGATCAGGATATATAGCAAACTGTGTAATGAGCAGAACATGGAAGCTGCCAAACTGCAGAAATAAAGCAGTTTGACACCAGTTTAACTGTCATGACTCAATGCTATGGAATTCTGGGATTTGAAGTTTGGTGAGGAACCAGAGCTTTCTGATAGGGAAGGCTAAATATCTCACAATACTACAAATTCCAGAATTCTATCACATTGAGTTGTGGATTTTAAGTGGTGTCAAAATTTCTGCAAAAATCTTCAAGTTACCTTTCTGCAACAATCTTCAAACCAGAATGTAACTTTTCCAAACTAATTTGAGGAGTGTGTGTCATCCCACAGCCTGTGCCCATGTTCAATGCCACATACTGAGGAACAAGTTCAGAAGAAAGTTTTTATGTGTGCTTAACCGAATGCAAAAGTCCCGATGTATTCAGGATCTGTACTTTTACTCTTGTTCACACGCACACAGATGTCTCCTTCTGACATTTCCTATACACATGGGCAGGCCAAATGGACAAGGCTGATTTATGAAGGGACATCTAGGAGCACGGTAAGTGTTTGGAACCCCATACCTCATTAACAAATGGAGAACTCCTCTCCTATCCACCATAATCATGTCTGATTAAAGGCACGCAATATGGAAGAGATCAACATCACCTCATGTCTTTGTCACTGATCACTTCAATAACAGGACAAGGAACTTTTTTTCTGTTTAAATGGATCCTCTCCAACAGTGGCTCCAGCCACCCTACATTGCATTCCACGTGAGAATCTAAAAATGTCAGTACATCCCCTAAAAGGTAAAAATAAAAACAAATTATTTCCAGCAAGACAGGTGAGCTGGCATGACTCTGAAAGCCTTACTTGACGGCCTCTTATGGAGGATGGTGATAGAGAACTGGGGATAACAACAGCAGTGGTATTCTATCAGTGTACTGTTCTGAAGAGGGATCTGGGGGGAAAACCATACCTAGACAAGAATTTCACAGGGGGCAAAGCCTAAGACATCCACTAATATGCTTTTGCAGATGAAACAAGAAAGAACTGTAAAATACATTCATTCTAACAAATATCAACTGATCAGGTTATACATGCTTTTCAACCTGCTTCTTATACACAGTAATGAAGTAAGCCACTCTTTTTGCCATTTCACTAAAAAGTTGTATGCTGTGGCAATTTAAAGGCAGCTGTACAGTATTTCCCACATTAATGCCAATTCATAAG
Source organism: Sceloporus undulatus (assembly GCF_019175285.1). Classification (NCBI taxonomy): domain Eukaryota; kingdom Metazoa; phylum Chordata; class Lepidosauria; order Squamata; family Phrynosomatidae; genus Sceloporus; species Sceloporus undulatus. Next base: position 218,022,836 of record NC_056522.1, read on the forward strand.
AATGCCTCCATAGCTTGCAACTCTGCAGAAGTTGAATTGTCAGTTTATTCAAGTCATCAAACACACATGACGATATGAATTAGCTGAGTTGGAAAATATTGTCATACAGTTTGTATCTTATTAATATAATTTTTCAAATATTGAATCATGCTGACATAATAAGATATTAATGTTAATATAAGGATAGCTAAGATATATCTACTGATGAGTGAACTTTCATCAACGTGAACTGGAGCAGTGTTGGAGTGGTAAACTGAATTATATGTGAACTGCAACTAGTATCTATGACTAAAATTTTTGAAAATATTTTCTGTTCACATGCAATTGGCACCATAAGCGACAGAAGGTATTTTAAGAGGATATAATGTTTAATTTGAATTGTGTCCATGCACTGCAAGGTACAAATTCAAATAGCAAACCAGGTACAGTGGGCCCTCCACATTTGTTGGGGTTAGAGGGACAGACCCCCATGAAAGTGGAAAAACCACAAATAATAAAAACACTGGTTTTTTTTTTAACCTGAGAGAATACCTCTCTATGAATCTTTAGGTCTTCCAGCGCAAGTTTGTGGTCAGCACCTGCCAGAGGTTGACTACAAAATTATGCTGGGCGACCAATAAAGGTCAGAGAAGCATTCTCTCTAAGAATCTCTAGATTTTCCAGTGCAACCTCTGGTGGACGTGGACCATAGAATCATGTTGGAGGACCTAGAGCTGTGATGGTGAACTTATGGCATGTGTGCCAGGGATGGCAAGTGATGCCATTTTCCCTGGCATACAGTGGGGAGAAGAGGAAGAAGAGGTGCGCACCTGTTCCTTCTCCTTCCAGACCCTCCCTGGCCTCCAGTTGCCTCTTTGGAGGCAGCTGAAGGCCAGGGACAGCTCAGGGAGTGGGGGAGGAGGAACAGGCATGTGCCTCTTCTTCCTCCTTCCTGACCCTTCCTGGCCTCCAGTTGCCTCTACGGAGGCAGTTGGAGGACAAGGATGGCATGGGGTGAAGAGGAGGAACAGGTACACGTCTGTTCCTCCTCTCCCCGACCCTCCCTCACCTTCAGCTGATTGTCCAGAGCCAGCTGAAGGCTGGGGATGTCATGGGGGACAAGGAGGAAGAGGTGGGAGCCTGCTCCTCCCCAACCCTCCCTGGCCTCCAGTTGCCTTTCCGGAGGCACTCGAAGGCCAGAGATGGCACGGGGGGAGGAGGAGGAAGAGCAACGCATCTTTTCCTCCTCTTTCCAGACCCTCCCCCACCTTCAGCTGCCTCTCCAGAAGCAGCTGAAGGTGGGGAACAGCACTGGGGGGGGGGGGAGGAAGAGGCACACGCCTGTTCCTCCTCCTTCCCAACCCTCCCCGGCTTCTCTCCAGAGACAGCTGACAGCCAAGGATGGTGCGGGGAGACGAGGAGGAAGAGCCACACCTCTTCCTTCACCAACCCTTCCCAGCTTCCAGTTGTATCTTCAGAGGCAGCTGAAGGCTGGGGACAGCACGGGGGGAGGAGGAGGAACAGGCGTGCACCTCTTCCTTCTCCTTCTAGACCCTCCCAGGCCTTCAACTGCCTCTGGAAAGACAACTGGAGGCCAGGGAGGGTTGGGAAGGAGAAGGCGCGCACCTGTTTGTCTTCTTTTCCCTGTGCCAACCCCTGTGCCGGAAGACTTTTTAGTTTGAGCACTCAGTCCCTAAAAGGTTCCCCATCACTGACCTAAAGATTCCTAGAGAGAATATCAAATTCATGAATAATCAAATCTGCAAAAGCCAAAGTCGCAAATGTGAAGGATAACTATATTTATGAATATAGGTAAGTAGGTATATTGGTGCATTGAGAGGGCAAGTCTCTGAGATACTTTAAATGGACTTTGTAAATGGCACTATATTGTTGTTGGTTTTGTTGTTGTTAAATATATGAATAACAGTAACAAAAAAACAAAAAACAAAACAAAAAAACAGTGGCAACAAGATAAAGGAGTGCTGGAGAAATGAACAATACAGTGAAATGGCACTATTTTACAGCTAGTTAGTTGCAACCTTTACTCTGGACTAAGTCCCACTGAACTCAATGGAACTTACTACTGGATATATTTATATACGATCACACTGTGAAGAGCCAGCATGCTGGAAAGCTACATCATGATGGCAGGGTTCCCCAGTGGCAACAAGGAGTTTCCTTGTCAGTGGGTGGGAAATCCACGCTGGTTTTTAATTGAAACTGGAAAGGAGTTTTCCAAGATGCTGAATCTATTTGCAGGACTGGGTTCAGGAGCTTGGACAGTTCCTACACAGTTCGGAGTGACTGGATTCACCAGCTCACTGACATGGAAGCCACCAGCCTTTGCATGGGGGCTCACTTCCATGAGACATTCTGTTTGACTTTTGCAGCTTTTACAGCATTTAAAATTACCGTATTTTCCGGCCTAGAAGACGACTTTTGAACCCCTTTATACACCGGAAAATACGGTACTTTCTTCTTTGTTGATTATTGGGAATTACTGTTTACCAAAACAATCAAAAGAAAGCTCAAATGAAATCACACACACCCCTCCAAAATATGTTGAAAAACCACGTAAAAAGGCTGTGGAGCTAAGTGAGTTGGTCCTGCTACTCAATCACATTCCTACTGGTCGTTTCTCCACTGGCTGTGCATTTGGAGATTATGATTGAAATTCACTTGGGAACATCTGCATGCACAGGTCACACTGTGCATGTGGGTCAAAAAGCCATCACTGTACAATGGGCATATTTTGCTGGCAGCAGTGAAAGCAGAGTCATGCAGACAGCATGTTCATCATGCATTGTCTTTGCAAGTAGTGCATTGCCCATTGTGATTGTGCATCCAATACTTTGTATTGCAATTGTGAATCCTATACATTGCTTTGTGATTGTGCATCCACTGCAGTTGTGGTTTGTGTAATGGCACTAGTCACTGTCATGTGTTGCACAATGTTTCTATTCTGCACAAGGGTTTCACAGTGCTACCATAGTACCGTATATTCCAGCGTATAAGACGACTGGGCGTATAAGACGACCCCCAACTTTACAACTTAAAATAGAGTGTTTGGGTTATACTCACCGTATAAGACTACCCCTCTCTTCCACGATAAGTCAGAAAGGAGCTGAAGGCACACAACAACAACAGCAGCAGCAGCGACAGAGGAGAAAAGGAGGAGAAGAGGAGGGAGACTCCACTACACTCTGAGGAAGGAGTGTGTTCCACGTTTGGAATAACAGCATACACAACATTATTTCACCCGCCTCAACAACTCCTCCCGCCCTTCCTCTTGGTGCATCTACACTTTAGAATTAATGCAGTTTGACACCACTTTAAGAGCTGCTGCTCCATCCTATTGGAATCCTAGGATTTGTAGTTTTATAAAGTCTTTTGCCTTCTCTGCCTAAAGAATGCAGGGGGCTGCTCCAAACTACAAATCCCAGGGATTCTGTATGGATGGAGCCGTGGCAGTTCAAGTGGCTCCTATTAGAATCAAAGCCCAGGAAGCTTTGTGCCAAATCAAAACGTGTTAGGCTGCAACTGCACTGCAAAAATAATCCAGTTTGACACCCCTCTAACTGACCTGGCTCAGTGCTAGGGAATCCTGGGAATTCTAGTTTTCTGAGACATTTAACCTTCTCTCTCAGCAAACTTTGGTGTGACAACAAACTACAATTCCCAGGATTTCATAGCACTGGACCATGGTAGTTAAAACGGTATGAAACTGGATTGTCTCTGGAGTGAAGATGCAGCCTGAGTTGGATCCAAGACACACTGCAGAAATAATCCAGTTTGAGACTGCTTTAACTGCCCTGGCTCAGTGCTAGGGAACCCTGGGAAGTGTAGTTTTGTGAGACATTGAGACTTCTCTATCAGAAAGAGCTATGGTGCCACAACAAACTACAATTCCCAGGATTCCCTAGCACTAAGCCAGGAGAGTTAAAGCGGACACAAACTGGATTATTTCTGCAGTGTGTTTTGGACCTTCGTTATTAAAAATGCCCAAGGTCCAATCCATACTGCAGAAATAATCCAGTTTGAGACTGCTTTAGCTGCCATGGCTCAGTGCTAGGGAACCCTGGGAATTGTAGTTTTTGAGAAAGCGCCCTGGTGCCACAATGAACTACAATTCCCATGCATCTGAGGAAGTACGCTTAAGTCTGGGAAAGTTGCCAACTTTTCTTTCAGTGAGTCTCAAAGGTGCTACAAGAACTATCTCTCTATCATCATCACCATTATTATCATTATTAAATCCAAATGCACCTGCAGAAGTGGACTTAAATTGGCTGATTATGCTGTAGACTCATTCTCTGGGGCTGGGATCTGGAAGTGTGGAGGCAATTCCCTTGAAAAACCAGGGAACCCTGGGAATTGTAGTTTGTGAGGGTGGGGGGGGAAACGACCACTGTCCTCAATCTGATTGGCTGTTAGTGTGACTCCATCCAAACAGGATTGGTTGCTCTGTAGCCAGCCTCGCTCTCAGAGTCAGGGCCCCCGGGAAAAGGAGGACAGGAGAGGGAGGGGAGGGAGCAAGGAAGGAAGGAAGGAAGAGAAGAAAAGGAAGAAAAAGGGAAGGAAGGAAGGAGAGAAGGAAGGAGGGGGAGGGAAGGAGGGAAGGAAGGAAGGGGAAAAAGCAAAGGAGGGAAGGAACGGAGGAGGACGCTTCTTTGCCTTTGGGAGAAGGCTTTCCTGCCGAGGGCTCTCTTTAGGACCCAGCGGCTATCCGGCGTACAAGATGGCCCCCGACTTTGGGGAAGATTTTCCTAGGCTAAAAAGTCGTCTTGTACGCCGGAAAATACGGTATACATCTCCATGTAGGCATTTATGGTATGCTAAGGGAATGTTGGACTGAGGCTTATGACCAGGGTTACTCAGCTTACTGATGTAACACTGATAAAATTATTCCATATGAGGGAGAAATGTGAGCAGCTGAAGATCCTATTGTGATGGGAGAATTTCCAGTAGATATACTTGTATGCACTACTACCCTTTCCTTCTCTCTCAGAACACATACTTTATGGGAGACACAGCTAGTGTGTGTAACTGCAATTAACTGTTACTCAGTAGTTTCACTGAACTAAGCTTGTATTTTTTGCACACTGGACAGGCAATAAGTTCTCTTGAGAGCAATGGCATTCTCTTTTCAGGAAACTTGCCACAACAATGCCTGTGATTTATTTCCATTTATACCAATTCAGTTTAGATGAACCGTATTTTTACTAAATGCTCCCATGACTTTGAGTCTTTTGAAAGTAATAAAGGGGGCAGCAAATAATCAATTAATTACACTCTGACAATGAGACATAACTCTGCTTACCTTTAGCAATCTCTGCTCCAGCCAGTCTTGCTCGTATTAATCCATGCCGTTCTTTGAGATGAAGGATACGGACTTTGGGGAACTGTGCCATGTAGCTGTCTAATTTGTCCTTGAGGTATGCTGGATCAGAATTGAGGAGAAGCAAGTAAATGGACCACAAATTGTCAGTTTCAAAACTCATTAATGAGGGAGTCAGGGAATTAGTAGAACTCAGCCAATGTGCTGCTGACTGTTTAGACTGCTAGGAAATGGCAATAGGCCACCTTCTTCTGATGGCTATGACAACAACAGTGGCATACCTAGTATATTTGACACCCGGTGCAGATAATTTTTAATACCTCTCCTCTCTTAAACACCCTTTTCTGTGTCTGACAATGCTGCTGGCTGGAAAGGAAAGGCAGGTGTTTCTCTTTACCAGCCAGCCAGCAAAGCTGCCAGACCTGGAAAGCACCCCAATCCCACCTACCACCCTGTAACCTTTTCTGGGTGTGGCTGAGCTGCTGGGCAAGCAGGAGAGGGAGGAGACTCTCTTCCCGCATGGTCAGCAGAGCCTGGTGTGGTCCACACTAACAGCATTCCCCCCAGTGATGCCACTGGACAACAGGTGAGTTATTTTCAATAGGATCATAAAGTACTACTCGACTGCTACACTATCCTTATTACATTGCTGTTATCTACTACTGGCTGTTGACAAATTGGCTCTGGTAAAATGTTGACAGATTAAATAGTCAGTGAGGTAGACAGATTTGTTTTTGTTTTTAAATAGCCCTCTCTATTCACATCAGTTGCCATCTTGTCTTCTTTTAATAATTCTACATAAAATTATTGTAAGTCCCTGTCTAAGTAAGTCTAAGATGCAACCTATCTCTCAAACATCATCACCATAACAGCTTCTGCAGAGCCAGAGGTCGTTGGTGGATTCTATATAAAAGAAACCACCAAAGAATCCTATAACATTTTTCAGAGTACAATCTGAAAACAAAATATATTTTTTGTTTTGAAGCCTACTTCATGGCAAACACTGACCTACCTTTTGTGCTAAAATCATCAACCAAAATGATCTCTTTAATAAATTGAGGAGGTGAGCGGTTGAGGACACTGTGAACAGAGCGGAGGAGAGTGGACCAGACTTCATCCACAAAACACATAATAATGCTGGTGGTGGGAAGGTCATTGTGGACCAGGAGATCTGAACATCTACAGTGACAGAAAAAAAAGAGCATTAACACAACAGATATAATGCCTACAAGCACATAAGAAACCCAGGGACTTTATTTTGTAACTTGCCATAAAGTATAAAATTAATTCTGTCTTTAACTGAGAGAATTGGAGAGTACATAAGGGAACAAATAGCAGGACTGGTCTACAATATTTTGATGCCTGAAGTGGAGGATATGGTATCTCATTTCAACACTGGCTACCAGCAACTTCACACTGCATCAGCAGGCAGTGAACAGGTCAGGTGGACAGGCCCAAAGGGATAGCTGTGCACTTTGACACTTCAATACTGCTCTCTGAACCCCAGTAGCCACTGCCTCAGACACTTGGTTCATTCTGCCTAATGGCAGGGTTGGCCCCCATCAAACAGAATTAATACAAATACAGTATGCATTATCACCAAAGCCAAAATATCAGTAATTAAAAAACATTAAGGAGTATGAACTCACATTAAGGAACTATGAAATTTGAGCAATCTAAGGAGAATGTGGTAGTTTCAGGAGAATTAATACAAAAAAAAATAGAAAGAAAGAAAGAAAGAAAGAAAGAAAGAAAGAAGGAGGAGGAGGATTGGGGTTGAGATTATGATTTGGTCCCATGATGCAAAGATTAAAGGGCAGCATTTGGAACAGTGTGCTCTATTGGGAATAAAATTTCACAAGCAGTCTTAGAAACATAAAGTTGGCTTCATGGGCTATTGAGTCCAACACCTTGTTCAATGCAGGATCTCCAGCTAAACCTGTGAGTCCATATCAAAGAAGCAACACTGGTACCTGACATTCTTCAGCAGCAGCACACATGTAAGATGGAGAGCTTTTCTAAGTCCTATGCTACAACTGGGACTCTCAGCAGATCCACTGCCAGCCCTTGAAGTGTTCCTCCTGCCCCAGGCTCTGAACTAGCTCTGGCTAGGGCTTCTATAACAAGACAGCTCTTGAGACAGCCACTCCACTGCTTGTCTTGCTCCAAATGGCACAAGGAACTCAGTGGCATGCATCCAACATCTCTCTCCCCTTCTTTGGCTCCTGGCCTTTTGGTAAATCAGTACTGCACAAAAGCCACACACATACAAACACCATTGTGCTGTGCCAGAAAGCCTGGATGCCAGATGGGAATGGGTAGATATGGGTGCTTAGGCTTGATAGTCATCATATACAAATTTTAAATTTCCTCTTCTTCCAGCTGTCCTAAGATTTGTCCTTTCTGCTTGGAAATCTTGGAAACAGGGCAGTTCCTTGAGATTTTATCAAGTAACATGGGATTTAGCAATCCTAATTCCCTAACCCTGACCATATTGGGTAGAGCTGATGGGAAATGGAGTTTAGCAACACCCCAACCTTATCCAGGAGCCTTGTGGAAAATTAAGAAGTGAATTAGACAAATCTCAAGCAATCAGGGCTCCTGGAAGCACTGCAGTCAGATTAGACTCAGTAAACTCATTTGGCAGAAGGGCCTAGCATGGGATGTCTTGCCCCAAGCCCTCTCAAACCTAGAGTGAGCCCTGGAGAAGGACTGGTTTCAGTCCCTGGGCAAAAATGAAAACAAACAGGGAAAAGTCTTCTCTTTAACTGAGAAGATCCCTGTAAAACATACAGACCTTGTGCTGGAATTGTAGTCTCTTACAACTCATGCAGTCTTGTTGCTGGCAAAGAACAGTCCCAAGCCAGCAGTAAAAATAAAAATAAACATCCAGGCTACAGCTTGTAATACTGTTAGCCAGTTTCTGGGTTTAAAACAGCATCCACCTCCTCAGAACAACCCGGGTGGCCAACATAATATAGAAGCACCAAAACCCTCAAATTGTTTTTCCAGAGGCATAAAAATGGCAATAGCAATGTGCTGTAATAAACTGGAACTGTTTGGGGGAAGTTCTAAGCATGGGTAGCTGGTGATTTCCATCTCATAGTTGCAGTGAATCCACTCTAGGCCCAAACCTTAGAGGAGTGGTCCAAAGGGCAGCACCTATTAACTCCTTTGAGGTTTGGACAAAAACAATGAATAGGTTCATCGCTCCACTGACATAGGACCCAAGAACCACATCTACGTGTAAGCAGGATGACCATGAGGCTTTTGCTAAGAAGATCTGAGTTCAGTTCCCCCTGTAACTAAAAGCCCACTGGGCCAATTGTTTGGGAACTAATCTTCATCACAGTGTTGTAGGGAAGAAAGGGCAATAAATGTCATATAGGCCTCCCTGAGTTCCATGAAAGTGGAACAGCAGACACATGGCAATGATAGTAACATTGAAAACAACTACAGTATTTATTTATTTATTTATGGTATTTATACCCCGCCCTTTAGCCCTAATGGCTATCAGAGCGGCTTACAATTATTATTTTTAATTAGACGTTTCCCTGCCCTCAGGCTTACAATCTAAAAGACACGATACAAAAGGAGAAGGGAATGGTGCTGGGGTAGGGGATGAGGTCCAGTGATTCTTCTCTCCCTCTGAGGCCTGGACCAAGGCAGATGGACTGGAGGGAGGGCTCTTCTTCAGGTATTACTGTGGTATCAGTATTGAAGACCTTTTAAACTTCTGTCACACACAAGACTTTTTGACAGAATTAACTCACATTGCCAGTGCTAGTTGTCACCACCTGAATTGGAAGCCCCATCTTTATTTATAAGTTATGTCCCATCTGATTATCAGTGACAGACAAGCATCTCCTCCTTGTGTATGGGTATGTGCCTTCAAGTCACCTTACAAACATTTAGAAGGTCTAATGAATACAAGCCAGCCCATGTTAAGATCAGCAGGGTAGGGATTTCTCTCAATTCCACCACCTTCCCAGGCATGGTTGGTGAGGACTTGGGAGAGAGCCTTCTCTTTGGCCTTCTTAGACTAGTACTTCTTTCCACATGAACTCAGATTGGCCCCCTCCTGCTCTTTTTTTCACTGGCAGCTGAAACATACTTATTTAGGCAGGTTTTTGACATGTGTAAATCTACAGCACTATTATTATTATTATTATTAACCTTTATTTATGAAGCGTTGAATAAAGTATAATAATAATAATAATAATAATAATAATAATAATATGTAGTGTGTATGTGTTTAATGCTTTAATATTTTTAAATTTTTATTGAAATGGTTTTAACTGTGTTGTGTTTTTAGCTGTTATGTTTAAATACTAGTTTTATGTAACTTTTTTAATTTTTGTAATTAATGTTTTGGTTGTATCCTTTTAAAATTATTGCAAGCCTCTCTGGATCCCATTTTTGAAGTAAGGAGGGATATAAATCTGATAAATATATAAATGTTACGATGATAGGCTACTGGAACTTAGTCTGCTGCCTAGGCAGTACCAAGGGTCTAATGGACATATCATCAACTCATTGCTACCATAACCATTGCTGGGCAAATTTTGATGGAAAAGGGGAAAGGCCAAATTGCAGCACAGAAACAAGCCAACCATGAAATGGGCCTGAACTCTGGGGTGGTCGGAACTCATTTTTATTTTTTGTATTGAACTTTGAGGGTAGAAGGCAAATGCTTGAACTCATCTATCCAAACATTCTGTTACAAATTTAGAAATTACAACTAGGAGTTGAAAATGGACACTGGAATTTCCTTAGAAGAGAATACAATGACACTTTAGTAATGGAAACTGTTTTGGTTTGGAAGCACACAGACACACACACTCCTGATCGTATTCCAGATGGGAAGAAAAGCTGGATTTCTAGTGCACTCTAGCGGCTGAGGTCAGAAGTATGAAATCATCACAGTGTTGTAGGAAAGAATGAAGTAGTCATTAAGAACTACAAGGCAAGGAGAGTTAAAACAGTTTAAAAATAACAGTCTGGTGAATGAAGACAAATTACTAGAACATCTGTTTAAAATCAACAAACCTTTGGTCAAAAACATACTGCAGAAATAATCCAGTTTTAGAATGCTTATCTGCCCTCGCTCAGTGCTAGGGAATCCTGGGAATTGTAGTTCATTGTGTCTGAAATTGTTACATTTGTATCAACAAATTCATAAGTAACAGAATGTTGGGCATATCTACACTGTACATACTACATTTCTACACACTATTGTACACATTGTATTTTGAGTAGTGAGATACCAAGAGAGAAATCAGAATCATAGGGTTGGAAGAGACCACAAGGGCCATGAAGGAAGACACAATCAAAGCACTCCGACACATGGCTATTCAGCCTCTACTTAAAAACCTCCAAAGAGGGACACTCTACCACAGTCCAAGGCAGCATATTCCACTGTTGAACAGCCCTTACTGTCAGGAAGTTCCTCCTAATGTTGAGATGGAATCTATTTTCCTGTAGCTTGAATCCATTGCTCCAGGTCCTAGCCTCTGGAGCAGCAGAAAACAAGCCTGTTCCATCCTCAAAATGACATCCCTTCAAAAATTTAAACATGGGCTATCACATCATCTCTTAACCTTCTCTTCTGCAGGCTAAACATACCCAGCTCACTAATCTGCTTCTCCTAAGGCACTGATCCCAGACCTTTCACCATGTTGGATATGCTTCAGCTTGTCAACATCCCCCTTGAATTATGGTGCCCAGAACTGGACACAGTATTCCAAGTGAGATCTGAGCAAAGCCAAATAGAGTGGTACTATTATTTCCCTCTATCTAGACATTATACTCCTGTTGATACAGCTTAGAATTCATTGGCTTTCTTAGCTGTCACATCAGATGTCCGACTCATGCTCAGCCCATGATCCACTAAGGGCCAGAATAGATGCCGCCCCTGAAAGAGCCGGGTGGGTGCTAGGCAACCGCACACCGTGGCCTCAATCCAGCAGGCTTCCAGCCCAAATAGGAGTGGAAAAAGTACTCTCCTATTTGAGGTAAAAAAAAAAGCCTCCCCTTCACCTCTAGAGCTGGCTTTTTGCCGGCTCTGGGTAAGTGGCGTCTGAACGCCATGCCCCCAAGTCACCCAAATGCTAGCCAGCATATAATCGCTGGCACGGCTTCTGGGCAACTCAGGAGCATGCCATGTCTAAATGCCACACCCCCTAGCCAGGTAGAAGCCGGCTTTACTGGGCTGCCTGTTTCAGCCCTAAGACTCCTAGATCCCTTTCACATGTACTGTTGCCAATAGTATCCCCATCCTATATCTGTGCATTTAATTTTTTTCTGCCCCACCTTACATTGCTCCATGCTGAAATTGATTTTGTTAGTTCTGACACAGTTTTCTAATCTGTTAAGGTCATTTTGAATTCTGATCCTGTCCTTTAGGGTATTAGCAACCTCTCCCAGTTTGGTGTCATCTGCAAATTTGATAAGCAGGCCCTCTATTCCTTCTTTCAAATTACTGATAAAGAAATTGAATAGCACAGGACCAAGGACAGAACTTTGTGGCACCCTACTAATTACTTCTTTCCAGGATGAAGGAGAGTCATTGCTGAGCACCCTTTGGGTTCAACTGGTCAACCAACTACAAATCCAACTAACAGCATCACTGTCTAGCCCACATTTTACTAGCTTGTTTGGAAGAATATCATGGGAAACCTTGTGTGTAGATGCTTGTGAAGAAGGTGCCGTTGAACAGAAACATTGGCTGTGCATTCCTAAAGCCAGTCCTTCTCAGGTGTGTTTACTCTCTGGGAATAAACATATGGGAAGCAGGCAAACTGTAGAACATATCTATGTGCATTCATAGCAGGGGCAGGAGAGACAGCTTGATTTTGAATCCCACCTGTGGTACACTGAACGTATGCCTCCCTGACCAGAATTACATATTCACATCTACCTGGGGTGCCAGGGATTGCTTGCACCTGGGATTCTCTGCATGCAAAGTACTGTATGTGCAGTACTGCAGAACAATGCCGCCCACAAGCCCCTGACAATATGGACAGAAGCATTCTTCAGTGGCTCAGAGACTCTAAAGAGATTCTAAGAAATGCAGCAAACAAGGACAGAGTCTCCTGCTGAGGCGTTGTTTCCCACCCAGCATTCATTGTCCACAGAATGAATTTTAAAAAAAGACAAAAGAATAAAAGTGATCAATTTGAGTATGGCCATGGGATCTAGTTTCCTTACTACAGGATCTCCACACACCATTTTACTCATCAAAGAGCCCAAAGAGGTAAAGTAAAGCCGCACCAAAGAACAAACTGGCCTGTATCACAAGAAGAGTCTGTTACATGGCTAGATGAAAGTGTTTCTTTTTTACACGTTTGCTAGAAGTGGATTTGTTTTGAGGTAGAGTATCTTTTGGCAGCTTGGTAGTGCTGGGAGATACTTCAGAATTATTTTTCTGTCATTTTATCAAAATAAAAGCCTTTGCTTGACAATCTCATTGACAGTCTGTAAAGCAACAAGGTTTGAATGTAACCCACCAAGTTTATCAAGACAGAACAGCAGAAAATCTGCAGATCTAAGGTGGAGATAATAATTTCTCCCATTCCAGTGAATTTGTCATTTGATGTCACAGCAGTAACAAAAAAAGAAGAGGCAAAGGGCTGGGTCAAGCCTGACTCTTCCCTGCATGAACAAAAGCCAAAGGAAAAGCATTTTTCTCAATTTCTATTTGCAATTCAACTATGGGTTTGATGTGTGCCTTAAGGGGACTTTTACTCTCTATGGACTAATATCTTTAAGTGGATCTTCAGAGGGCCAGACCATCTTACACCAAAGAACCCCTCACAGAGCCAGTCAATTCTCTTGACTGTTTTATGTGGTTGTTGACCTCTGCACACACACATACTTTCCTTAAAACCCCTTTTTGCTCTGTGATATTTTGTTTGGGGAAGTGGCTGAAATTCCAAGCAGCCTTATATGGAGAAGACTAAAGGCTCACATGCAGTGTACTAGTTTCATAGGTATGAAGTCTCACATTCAGTCCCTGGCATTTCTTGTTAAAACAGATCAGTTAGCAGGAGATGGGAAGGCCTTCTGCCTGAGACCCTGAAGAACTGCACGGACAGTCAGAGTAGATAATACTGGCCTAGAAGGTCCAATTATCTGACCAGGTAAAAAAGAAATTTCCTATGTTCATGTTATTCATTTAATGATTCTGCATTGCATCACGACTTTTAGGTTGCAGCCCTAAACTCATCATAACCAAGGGACAAATCTACCCTATCAAAGCTAATGGGACTTCCAAATAATTGTGCAGAGATTTGCTCTGTTAGTCATTCAATCAAAAATGGCTGGAAGTGGCTTCTATGGTCTGAGACCAATTGTTGGAACTGATAGCTTTGTGACAGAAATAGTGAAGGAGCAACTGGTCAAAAGGGGGATAATGGTTGTTCCAGAGTTATTCAGCTTCCACTTCATTGTCTGCTTCTTGCATGAAATGGCTACCATGCACAGTACCATACTGTTTTGCATGGCTCTTGAAAAACCAACTTTCAGGTGTGTAAGTCAACTGATTTTGTCCATGGAGCAGGGGAGCTGGTGGCTTCCATGTCAGTGGGATAGTGAATTTACTGTAGGCTTTAATTTGAGTTTTAAAGGAACTATCCAAGATGCTGAACACACTTGAGGGATTACAGCATTTGCGATAATTCCTTTAACATCTGGACTAAAACCTGAAATGTTTGCAGTAGAGGCTGCCTCACACAAATAGTTGACAGCTACCCTGTCATTAAGTGTAAAGCATCTGTAGTACACCAGCACCTACCGACATTGTCTTCATGACACAGTAAAGCAACATTCTTTAAACTTAAATGCTCACAAATGTAATTTTTAAAAAAGAAAGAAAAGAGGAGAATATCCTAGGATTTTTTTTAAAAAAAAATAACTGAGATAGCTGTACTATTTTGCTGCCTATTCATTGCGGAAGGGAATAATTTCAGATCGTGAAATGCCTTCATGCTTCCTTGTCAGCCCATCAAGAGCAAACAACTGGTTTGCTGATGTGGACAACAATTAAGGGTGAGGCCTCCACGTCAGTGACTGTATGTTTGCTTGTGGTCAGTATATCGACCTTTCCCAGTTGGCAGAGACACACTTTAAAAGCCCTTGCTTTGCATAAGCGGCTGTTGCTATCGAAGCAAGATTCTGTTAGCAGGAATGTTGTTTCTCAAAAGGCTAACAGTATTTTTTTAAAGCTAAGCAGAAAGGAAATCCTTTTGCTCCACATTGAAGGCTACTGAAGCAGTCTCTTCATCACCCAATCAACTCAAATGTTTCATTAATTTTTCAGTAGTAATGTGGGCTGTACAATCTGGTGGGCATGTCTGCACAGTTTATTTATGTATTCTGATGTCTGAATTAAGACTAATACTAACTAATACAAGAGAGGGCATTATCTTCAACAACACTGTTACCCAGTAGTCCACCAAGCTTTCTCTCAACAAGTGCCTGCCTATAACACACAATGAACAACCATGGCTATAGGACATATATAGGAAGTAGGTGTCATCCTGTGTGGCTACAAAGCCAAGCATCTTGTAGAAATTTTACTCTTGCTTTTACTCTGAACTTCAAAGGAGCTATCTGAGGTACTGACCCCTCCCTCCAAATCAATTTCATCAGAAACATTGGATAACTACTCTACTTTAAAGTTTGGACTCAAATCTAGTGGTTTCATTGCCCCAGTAATATTGGAACCACTAATCCAGTAAATAGAGGAAATGCTGTTTAGGAATTAATTATTATATATGTGGGTGTTTGTTCTATAAATTAAAGCAGAATTGTAAGCAAACATAACAGTGTTACTAAGGAGATTCTGTGAAATAATGATATTTAGGGAGACAGGTCTTTGTGCGCTGTAAGTACACATTTAGCATGATAAATCTGTAAAGGCCAGATGTTAGGGTTAAGAAATCATGTGTATAAATTAACATGTTAGATTAATACATAGGGGGCTATGTTGATTGAGGCCTAGGACTAAAATGTGAGCTGTAGTCTGAGATAACAGAGGCTGCATCTGCAGAGCAGAAAGAGCGCAATTTGACACTGCTTTAAGTGCCATGACTCCATGCTATGGAATTCTGGGATGTGTAGTTTTGTGAGATATTTAGCCTTCTCTGTCAGAGAGCTCCGGTGCCATAACAAACTACAGATTCCAGGATTCCGAAGCATTGATCCATGGCAATTAAAGCAGTGTCAAACTGCATTATTTCTGCAGTGCAGATACAGCCAGAGTCATTCTGTGATCAAAGTAAAATTGTGAATGGAGTCAAGTTTTACATCCAGCATGTGGAAAGCATCCAGCCAGATTCTTGTGGCATTCCCTTAAAATAATGGGTAAGATTCTAAGATTGTTATCATTTCTACTGCTACTCCAGAACACTGGCGGCTAACTCTGGTCACAGAAAGAAAATCCGTTTGATCGAGAGAGACCTCACACCAGCCCAAGTCTGCACTGTGCAATGCAAGAAAACAGATCTTACCCAATGGGCCTTGTGTCATCAATGGCTCGGTCTACAGGGATTAGGTCACTCAGATAGACATTGAAATTCCCCTCGTTCCACCTTCGTTTGGCCTCTTCTTGCTTCTCACCTGGGACCTCAGCAGGACGCCCAAACTGCCCTGGTGCATTGGGGTCCCGCGGACCAAGCGTCCTATCAATGCTTAACACCTTGTGCAGCCTAGTATTTTCTTGGAAATGGATCACACTGTCACTGTGATTGATTTTCTTTAATTGGTCCTTGTCGACTAAACTCACCCTTTTAGTGCCCTCTCGCTCTTTCCCTTTAGTCAAAAGGGCTTTTGTAGTCGCTGCCATGGTAAGACCAGCTACTCTGGTTCCATTATTAATGGCTTTGGGGTGATCTCTGCTCTTGTTACCAACTGGCCATACATTTTTTTCCACCCCTCTGTTTCCTTTGGCATCACTGGCGTGAAGTGTCGGAAAGACCACCCGTGCCTCCTCCTTGCTTATGAGGACCACTGGGTTCCCGGGCAGGATCTCCTTGGCACGGGCCACTCTTGTATCATCTTCTCGGTGCCCCTTTCCCAGAGGTGTCCCCTTCCTCGCTCCTCCTTTCTCCTCTGCCGCCTTGGAAGCCGCCACTTGGGTGGTGGGCAAACCCAAGCGTTGTGTCCCACCATGGAAACTACCCACGCTTCCCAGAACCCGAGTCCTGTTTCCTGGAAACTTGGTCACGCTTGGCAGAGGAGGGCCACCCTCCAGTTGACGGGGTCTGCTTCTGGGGGGCAGCTCCAAAGCGTCTTTCTCTCTTAACTCTTTTCTGCCCTGGGGCCCTTTGGCGAATGACCTCTGCCCTTTGGGGGCCATTTTGGTCTCGATGGTCACCACAGCCTGGGCCACTGTGGCAGGGGGCCACCCTCTCTCAGGGTCGGAGGGGGGCGCCTTTGGTTGTTGAGGCCTGGTGGCATCTTTGGCCACCTCCATCTTTCTTAGGGGTCTGGAGTGGCCCACTGGGACTGGGCTAGTCCTGGGCACCCCGGCCACAGGTTGGGGGGCCTCTCTCTGGGACCCCTTCCCCAAGTCTCCTCCATTTTCCTCCTCTTCCCCTTGCCCAAACCCCCTCCAAAGAGGCCTCTGGGAGCCTGGGGCCCTCTCCTTCCTAGCCCTGGCCTCTTCTGCCTTCAGGGCCTGGAGGTCGCTGCTGAAGGAGAGCCGGAGGGCTGCCATGTCAAAGAGCACCCAGAGGACCGAGGCGGCGAAGATGAGCGCCAAGGCGCGCCCGCTGCCTCGGAAGAGCCTCCGGAGTTTGTGGGGCATCTTGAGGGGAAGGAAGAGGGAAAAGTTTGGCGCCCTTTTCCCCTGCCCCAACTGCGCCCTCCTCAGCTAAAGCGGAGGGAAGGGGCACCCAGGCAGGCACAGCCTTGCGGGGCGGCTGCATGGGGCCCTGGGCTTGGAAGGCCCCCTTCCCTCCTCCGCCTGTTGCTCCCCTTCTGCTTGCGTGGCAGCAGGAGGGGGGTGGCAAGGAGGCCTGGCATGGCCTCCCCAGGAGCCCTGCTGCTGCTGCTGCTGCTGCTGCTGAGGGAACTTTCCTTCTCTCTCTCTCTTCCTCTTCCTCCTCCTCCTCCTCTTTCTTCCACCTTCTCTCCTTCCAAGCCGCAAAAAGGACTGGGTTGGAGGAGAGGCGGCCTCCCCCTTCCTTCTTTCCTTCCCTCTGCCTCCTTTGTAACCCAACACTTCCTCCACCTCAGAAGAGAGAGAGAGAGAGACTGTTGCAAAGGCCTGGGCAGAACTTTCTTTCCCCTCCCTCCCTCTCTCTCTCTCTCTCTCTCTCGGAAGGTGGCTGCTCAGGGGCACCTTCTCTCTGTTAGGCCAGAGGGGTTTTTTTTTGGGGGGGGGGGAATAAAATAAAAGTGAGAGAAGGTTAGAGGAAGGGTAAGGATGGTATTAAGAGGGAAGGATGGAGAGTTGGGTGGATGGAGAGAAAGAAGGAAGAGAATGGGATTCAGGGTGAAAAGAGGGGGATGGGAGGAATTGAAGAGAAGAAGGGTATAAAGTGGAAGGATACAGGGAGAATGTGAGACACTGAAAGAACACAGGTGGGAGTGATAAGATAAGAAACACAGGTGAATGTTAACAGTGTGTGTGTTTGGTAAGTCAGTAAGTATGCTCATCCCTCCATATTTGAAGATTTGATTATTCACGGATTTGATTCATATGTTCTCTCTCAGAATGACTATCTCCTCCGGCACAACTTTAAATGTTAGAGATTCCTAGAGAGAATACTATACTAGGCCTTTGTAGCTCCTCCAGGGCAGCTCAGTGGTCAGTGTCTCTTGGGCGTTGACCACAGAGTTGCCCTGGAGTTGGACCGAGAGATTCCTAGAGAGGTGTTCTCTCGGGTAAAAACATAGTGCTTTTGTTATTTGCAGTTTTTCCATATTCACCAGGGGCCTTGTGCCCCTAACCCTAGCGAATATGGAGGGACAGGTGTATATACGTTTCTGTATTGTTGTGTTGATATGATGGTATGTATTTTTTTTTAAAAAAATCAGTGTGTTTGTGTATGTTTAATAAAAATATTTTTTAAAAAATTAATAAAATAGACTTTGGCGATGTTTTATCCATCCCCTCAAGGTCAGTTTTATGCACCGACTCCTGCTTTGTGGCTGGCCTTGTTGCCCTCCTAAAGGCATTCCCTTCGCCAAGCCTTTCTCAGAAAGGATGCCCTGGTGGTGTCAGGTTTTGGTTTTGTTTTGACTTTGAGAATCAGAGGCACACCCAGGATTATGTTTTTTAACTTTTCTGTGTTTAAATGTTAACCTTCATGTGTTTTTAATTAGGTTATTTTCATTGTTTGGAAACGTGTGTCTTATAGTGTGAGCTGCCTTGGGTCCCTTTTTTGGGAGAAAGGCAGGATAGAAATAAAATATAATAAAATAAATAATAAGGGCAATAATGCCCAAAAATCCAAGCAAAAAATTTGGGAAAGCCTTTATTCAGGTGACACAAAAATCAGGAAGAGCAGAGATACTTGAGACGGCAAAGGAGGACAAGGCACTGCAAAATGGTGGCTGTGCAAGAAACATGGAGGACTTGCCCAAATCAAAGATAAAACACTCATAAAAATATAAAGTCCTGCTTAGTCATGCTCAGCATGGGGGGCATTTTTGAAATTTCTCCTGGACAGAAGGTTGAAATGTAGGAAAAGGAGGGCCCCTGGTCACCCTGCACAAAATACACAATGCAAGCTCTCTATCTATCTATCTATCTATCTATCTATCTATCTATGGCATGAAAGGTTTGCCATTCCCAGATTCCATATACAAAGGCCCACTGGAGTGGCTATTGGCTCTAAGGGGCTTATTGCATGGGGGCATCTCCTGCTGTAATTCTGTGGCATGCAAACATCAGCATGGCATTCCTACTTCCCACAGTGTTGGTCCTGATCTGGAATCCAAGGGCTTGTTAGTGCCCAAATAGTATAGTTTGCATTCCCTCACTCCCCTCTGCTCTATTCTCAGAGAAAGTAATGTGGCTGCTTATAAGGGGAGGCCAGAGGGAAAGCTTTGGGAAGCTGTGGGAAGAGCTGGAGGACAGGAGGAAGAGGGAGGAGGGAAGAAAGAAGGAAGGTGTGTGTGTGTGTGTGTATGAGAGAGAGACAGACAGTGTGTGTGTATATGCATGAGAGAGAGAGAGACAAACATTGTAGTGACAGAAGAAGACTCTCGAAAGGAACTGGATTCCATAACACAATATGCAGGAAAGTGTTATTACACTGCACCTGCAACAGCAGTGCTAAAAAAAGTCATTAATGGATATTTCATGTGAGTAAAAGCACTCACTTTTACTATGATCCCCCATGATTCAACCACACAACAGCAATGGCATCATGCGGGAGGGGGAAACTGAATGTGTGGATATCATGTTATCATGCTGTTTTGATGACTGTGTGCATAAAGGTCTAATGTTCACTCTGCTGTTAGCACAACAGTTTCCCTTGCATCTCTTCCATGGTGCAGTCACTTCACTTTGCCCAAGAGTATAGCCGGCCCCTACAAGATGTAATATCTAGGTCTGGGACCTATGTTGCTACGCACTTCATGGGGAGCAGCAGAGGCTGCTATCCAGTGATGTTAAACAGTTTCCCATTCCTACAGATACCAGGATTGTCTAGTGATAAATCTATGAGAAGTGGCTGGCCAAAATAACATAGGATGGTTTTAGGATGTTCTCTTATTCATCCAATGAATGAATTATTCACAGTGAGTGAAGGGGAATATCCTTACCATTAAACTCTGCTTGCACATTATGAATCATGAAACATTTCACAGCTGTGACTGGCATGGTCAAATAGCCCACCGTAAACTTGCTTTCTGGTTTTCCTGCTCATCAAATATAAAATGTCCAGGGGTTTGTTTGAACAGACTTGCTAAACACAAGACAAGAACATTTATGGGTATGAACTGATTAATTAACTCCAGACCACTCTAACATTAGAATAATATTGAGGGTCATTCTCACATTGACAAGGAAATCTTATGTTTAATAAAACACAATGGTTTCTATTCTTTCTCCTTTTCTAAATGCAGGGCTTTGGAAAAGGTGGTGATTTTACTGTGCTGAAGATTTGCTGCTGTAGTAATAGAAAGGGAGGTCTACCCATAGATTCACTGTCACTGGATGATGTATCTCAAATTGCCATCTAAACCAGAGACCCAAATTCAGTTTGCTAGTCCCTGACTACAGCAGCCCCATAGAATCAATGGAGTTGAACTATGTTGACACATTATTCAACAGGTCTTGCTTAACTGGGATTAGGATTTCAGCCCAGAGAGAGGATGCTTCATTCTTTTCCTGGTTGTAACTGATACTAGCCCCTGCCCCACATTCTTCTCAAACCTTTTTCTTGTTGTTATCAACTAGCAAGGGCAAACCATGTTCCCTGTTGTTGTATCTGATAGTGAAATTATAAATTGATTATCTTTATTGATGATTCATTTTATTGTCATGTTATTGATGTAAGAAAGCCAAGGTAGAAATTTAATACAAAATGAAATAACTACACAAGCCATATTTCATTTATTTTGTTATTATTTTATTCAGAGACAATAGTCGTGTTAGTCTTGGATATATGTAATAGGATCTTGTAACACCTTTGAGACTATGTCAAAGAAGTGGTAGCATAGGCTTTTGTACACCTGGCCCTGATACAGTTAGCCTGCCATATCTTCAGATTCTGCATCCGTGGATTCCACCATCTATGGCTTGAAAATACCCCCTCCACACACACACAAATCCAAAAAGCAAGCATTAATTGTGTCATTTTGTATAAGGGACATCATTTTACTAGGCCACTCTATATAATGGGACTTAAGCATCCATGGATTTTGGTATCCACAGGGGGTCTTGTAACCAAATCCCAACAGATCAAAAGGGACCACTGTAGAGAAAGCTTATGCTACAACTTCTTTCACACAATATCAAAGGTACTACAAGATCCATTTGCATATTATGATTTTATGCATTTATTCCACATGTTTTAAGATAACTCCTTGCAAGGCAGCTTACGAAAATGGACCATCTTTGGCTTGAACAATCTACATTTTTTTTGCTCACTTACAAATTCATGATATCTAGTTCTTTTCTTATTTCTTTACTTCGAGGTCAAAATGTCTGAGGTCAGATGTGACAGCCCAGTCCTAAATATGCTCTAGAATAAATCCAGTTGCTACCAATGGGATTTACCTTTGCAGTTCACAAATGGCTTTTGTTCCATGCAGTTCTCTCTGTGCTCACTGGAATTCTCAAGTAACTGCTTTGATAATAAACTGGATGAACTTATCTTCTCTGGACAGAGGATGCACTAATGCATGAGTGAATATCAGGTTTGTTTTGAATATTCATGCAAATTCCATTAAGTATTTCAAGCTCACTCTTTTATAATTGAACTTTGAATCCAGTGCTTCAGATCCGTTCCATTCATGTGGAAAAATTGTCACTTTGCAACTTCACACTTTACCACTTTGCCAACATTTGCCACTTTACTAATGTTTTGTTAGCAATCACATAAGTGGTAATTAGATGTTAACATTCTTGCATGCCTAAAGACTTGTTATGTGACACAGAGCAACTAATTATAAGAATAGTTGTTATGTCTTTCATGCTTTCTGATGAATTGTCTAATGGCAAATATTAACTGTTCACTTTTGTAGAGGGCAAAAATCTCAGCCTGAATATTTACGTAGCTTTTCTAATTTCAGTATTGAATTCAACTTTAGTCTACCTGAACCAAAGATGTATAAACAGCATGATGTGCAGAATGTTGCTTAATTGTGGATGCAAGGAAACTCAGAGCCAGTTTAGGGACACACAGGGAGATAGGGGGCTGCAGTAGTTAGAGGAACAGCTTTTCTCCAAATTTTTTTGGTCTCACCCTGAAAGCTCATGGGTGGATCCCGCCCACAACAATGAAACAGTTAAGAATGTGAGGACAGCAAAGTTACAAGTTGGGTGATTCATAAATTATGGCCAACTTCATCTAACCATGTGTCATAATACTTAAGGAAAAGTACTGTGGTCTTTCTGAAATCCTTACGAAGACATTACAATATATGGCTTTGAATGTTAGGTCTGAAAATTCATTGAAAAGTGCTAAACACTAGAAGCTGGAAATTAATTCATTACTATCAACATTCATAATTGCATTAATTTTAATTGGCCAAGGTGTCCAATTTACTCACTATTTGAAATGTTACATGTCATCCTTGTGGATCCTCAGGGCACATTTTATTATTGGTAGCTTCAAAAATATCTTTTTGTCATTCCCATTGTGCTTTCCCTCAATCTGAATCCCCTCTCCATGGACTATAAAGTTCATAAATAATTTGTTGGCTGGAGATGGTGTAAGTTCAACAAATCTGGTTACAAGATTTTTTTTTTTAGAGAACAGTCCTAAAGTATGGGACTTCATCTTATAAACTGTTCAATTAAATTATAATAATGATCTGTATCTCTCCCCCCCACCTCTATTTTTACCTCTACCCACCCTTGCAACACACATGCTGCTCACTTTCCCTTCAAATGCATTTTTAATAATGTGTATTAGGGGCACTAAAGGTTTGTAAGGAATGGTGGCCAGTACTGTATTTTGTACCAGCTACCCATCGATAACTGTTCTGTATTCACCATTGCTACTTAATCATGATTGTGACCACTTTGTCATGATGGTAACTTCCCCCTCCAACCTACTTTTTGGGGCATCAGTTACATGTGAAAAAAAGTGATCCATTCTTCCAGCAATCAGCACATGGGAGAATAACATTTCCATCTGATTTGGTGGAGTGCCAAGAAGTATACTTAACTAAGTAGCTGATACAGAATACTAGATGTATTTATTTCAGCTAGAGGATACTGATCCACTGCAAGTGCTACAATAAATGGCTGACTACAAAAACCAATCAAGGAATCAACTGTAGACATTCCTTAAATTCTCAATAAAAATGTATCGAATGTCTCTGAGCATATGCAGATTTTTTTGTTCTGTATATGAAAATGTGCTTTCTACCAACTCAACTATCAACCCATCAATGTATGAGAAGGAGGTGAATAAAAAGCAGAAGGGTGGGTGGATGAGTAAGGACATATAGTCATCCCTCCATATTCATGGGGGATAGGGGTGAAGGACCCTTGCAAATGAGAAAATTTTCCAAATAATCCCTCCCCCCCCCCCCAGTTACAGAGCAGCATGGAGAGGCTGGAGAGGAACATGAATGTTTGCCTCTCTTTCCTTTCTGTCCTGTAGCCGTCTCAGCTGGGTCAGTCACAGGGTTGTCAGGTAGGGGTTGGAGAGGAGAGTACACATTTGCCTCTCTTTCCCCTCCTTGCCACCCTGTAGTCAGGTGGGCCAGTTACAGGGCAGCAGCAAGAGGTTGGAGAGGAGCGTGCAAACTTGCCTCTCTTTTTTCTCCCTGTCACCCTGTAGCCGGCTCAACTGGGCTAGTTACAGAGTAGCAGGGAAGGGCTGGAGGAGTGCATGCTTGACTCTCTTGCCTCCCCTGTTGACCTGTACCCGGCTCAACTGGGCCAGTTACAGGGTTGCAGGAAGAAGCTGGGGAGGAGGGGGAGCACATGTGCACGTGCTGGTCTTGACATCGCGAATAATCAAAACCGCGAGTGCCAAAGCTGCTAATACAGATGGACGACTGTATAGAGAAAAGTCAAGAGAGAACAAAATGGTGTGTTTGTGCAAGGAAAATGATCAATGTAATTATCCAAGTGCCTAATTCTGTGTGAACAATAATAAACAGAGGTAGGCTGATGCCACAATGTGGAATTAATGCAGTTTGACATTGCTTTAACTGTCAAGGATTCATACTATGGAATCCAGGGTTTTGTAGTTTCTTCTGGCTCTGGTAGATAAATCTAAGCTACAAATCCTTAGTATTTAGGCTCCAATATACACACTGGCATATGCCAAATAATGTCCACTTGTAGGTAGGAGAAACATTCCTTAAGATGTTGCAGTGGCCATTCTTATTCTAGATTACGGGGAGAGTAGAGCTGTGCCTTTACTCAGGACTAGCCTTAATGTTGGCCTGTTCTGCTTCATGTTTGCATGAACAACTGGTTGTGTAAGATGGCACTGGATAATTTCTTATGCAGACATGTAAAAATAGAACTAGAGATATTACATAATGCTCCAGCAGGATTCTAGCCAATATTATTAAATATTAAACACCTAAGTCCATTTGAGAACAGAGAACAATTAGTTTGTCAGTCTCTGTTTGCAAATGTTATTTTACTATAACAACAACAAATGTATGGGTGTATAACAAAAAAGAATATGTAAGTCAGAATAATGGCTGACACCCTGCATTGCAGCTATGGATATGTAACCTGGAGTTACAGATCTGTAACTGCTCCATATTCAGTTATACTATATATTCTTAATTGTTGCCCTATTGCCACAGTAGTAAATGATCCCCTCATCACTCTCAAACCAATGGAGGTCTGTTCTGCTGGTGATCAGTGTCCAGCAGGATGATGTTTCCATGCGACTCCTGTCAGCAAGTGAGGCTGTGATAATCAAAAGCAGGGCCTCTGTCATAACTCCTTGCAGATCAATGGTAGGAGAGAGCTGATAACATCATCCTGATGTGCTATGGTCACCATCAGAATAGATCTTCATCGCACAGAGCAGCTGCTGGTTGTTAAGTTAGGTTTGCGGGGTTGGGTCAAGTGATGATACTTAGTTATGCATTCATAACTAAGGTCCAAAACACGCTGCAGAAATAATCCAGTTTGAGACTGCTTTAACTGCCCTGGCTCAATGTAAGGGAATTCTGGGAACTATAGTTTTGTGAGACATTTAGCCTTCTCTGTCAGAGAGCTCTGGTGCCATGATAAACTACAATTCCCAGGATTTCCTGGCACTGTGCCAGGGCAGTTGAAGCAGTCTCAAACTGGATTATTTTTGCAAAGTGTTTTGGACCTAAGTCACTAAGTAAGATCTCAGCCATCATCATTGTTATTGGCAACTATATGTTGTCTATTGAATAAACTCAGTTTTCCTTGCTCTTTTAAGGCTGGATGAAGGTGGGAGGAGAGAAAGGAACTTGTTCCAGGACACACTAATATCTTCAACTTGTAAGATGGAGTGGAGAAAGTAGCTATTAACTACAGACCATGCAATATGCACATAGTACATATATAGATATATTTGGGTAAATTCCATTTTTAAAAATGAAATGCTTCTCCATTCTCCTTGGCTAAGCTCAATAAATACAGCAATTCCTAGCATAAGAGGGCTTGTTTTTATTTGCCTGTCCTACAGGAGTATGGATAGCCTCTCACCAAAAGAAAGAGAGTGAGAGAAAGAGAGAAGAATAGAATGGCAACCCTAATTCATGATTAACATGGTTGAATACAGGAGGATTCAACTATAGACTTTTAAGAGCACAGAACTCAGAAGCCCTAGTCTTGGCTGTCAGTTTCCATTTCTTCCACATTCAAAATTGTAAAATCTCAATTTCTTCTTTTGAATAGGAGGAAATGTGTGAATTTGGGTAAATTCTTACCAAAAGTGAATAGAAATGAAATTATTGCTCTTCCATAATCCCTTGGTAAAGCAAGGAGTTTCTCTTCTGGTGAGATTATAACTGACTCTACCAATGCACATGGTTTCTCGTCTAGATCCCACTGTAATATTCCACCTCCTTTTTAAAAACTTTAAGTAAAGGTTTGATATTTGGGAAAATTTTGCAAAGAAGTGCAACATGATCTAATGTTGATTTCTTCCTTCAGTAAGAAAAAATATTGTAAACGGGAAAACAATCCTTTGAAAACCAGATAAATGGATATGTTTGCTCTGGAATATATTTACAATAGCTCAGAATTAAAACAACATCAGGTCTCTTGCAAATGTGTGGAAGGGTCATGTTTGGCAAATATGTGTCTTGTAAAAGCAGACAGCATGTTTTAAATGTAAGATGATAATATGTGACCTGATGGTGCTTTTAAAATTTCAAATTATGCATAAGATGTGCATTACATTAATTAAGAACTTCATTAAGATGAAAGTAAAACAAGTAGTTAGCAGTATGCAGCTTTCAGGAATGTGAGATATTTTCTATCCCTGCTAAGCATAATCTGCTGCATAGAATGATCCTTTGGTGAATTATTGCTGCATAATATGATATGTGTAGCTTATTAAGACTACCATTAATTGCTATTAAAGCAAAGAAGCACTGAAATCTGGTACACATATAAACAAAGGCTGAAGCAGATGGTTGAAATTAACGAAACACGATCTGCTGCTGAACCCGTTATCTAATTAGATTATTACATCACAACAGTTAAACCAAATTTGTCAGGCTGTCGGTTGTCAGTAAGGGATCTAGGCCATCTTTGAAATAATGTAACAATTCAAGTGAATGAACAGGATATCCTTTCTTATCATTATTTTGAAATAAATTATTTACACTGAAAAATTAGCAACTGAAAGCCAGGGTAGGGGGGACCATAAACAAATAACCTGGGATAAAAATACAGAATGAGCTTTTTCTTGCGAGTGAAGTTTACAAAGCATGCTTGTCATCATAATCAAATGTAATAAATAGCATGCTAGTTCTATTATATACTCAAAAGAATTTATAGGCCCAAATGTATCCCTGGATCAGGAAACCTATTGTTTCAGCAATTTACCATATCTTTCTTTTAGTAAGTATTTACAACTATCAATAAATTACACAAATCCTATTATTTTGTGTAACCTAACAGCAAGTAGTTCCACAGAGGCATCTGCTTATCATATGAACTATATTGAATGATTTTGTTAAACAAGAGGTTACTTATTACTGTCTTATCTCAGATATTGGTATTCTTCTGATACAAGCTTTCCCTTCACAAGCTTTCCGGCTTCTAAAAAGTGCTAGTAGAGCACAGCTTGGACCCAGCTGGGACCTGGAATGATGGCGGCTGGTGATTCAGTTGCGATTTAGTGTGCAATAATCCCCACTTCCATCCTGCATCCTGGATGCAGCCTGGGAGGCTAGAGCCAATTTAAAACACCAAGCGATACGCTCCTGGTTTAAAGCTTAATTCGGGTGGCATCCTGATCTTTTCAGAAGGTTTTTGCCGCCTAATTTGCCACGCAAATACTTCTCAGGTCCATCCCCACTTCCAGGAGCACTCCTTACAGCTCTTTTTGGATCTGGGAGTTTTCTGAGTTAAGAAAATGGTTGCCGGAGCGCTCCTGCAAGCGGGGATGCCCTTGGATGAATTGAGCAGAAAATTAGGTGGCAAAAAGCTTCTGATAAGATCAGGATTCCACCCACCCCCACCCCCACCCCCCGAATTAAGCTTTAAACTGGATAGAGATAAGCTAGTTTTAATAGCCAAGTGATAAGCGTCAAAGTTTATGTACACTGAACCATCAGAAAGCTAAGGTGTCACTTGCTTAGCCACCTATATGGACAATTTTGGAATATTTTGGATTTCAGATTTCCACGTAAGGAATACTCGACCTGTAATTTCTAGAGCTGTCCAGCAGTAGAACAGACTGCTTTGGACATACTTATTTCACTGAAGCATAAAAAAGTACTGAATCTGAAGAAGTGGGTTAATATAGGATCTCATGCTAAAATAAAGAACAGTGACGGGCTGGACAGACTGGCACTAAATGCTGGCCTTGGGGCAGAGTGGGGGCGTGGCATCCTCACAACTCATGCCCTGTCACTACTCTGATGCCAGTATCATGCTGTGTGCCTGACCACATAGTTGGCGGCATCACAGTACTCCTTTGGCACTGCATTCAGATGATGCATGCTAAAAAGAGTGCCAAAAAGCCGCTGCGCTATGGCGCCCTTTCCATAGCACAAAAAAGAGCTGCTTGTTGTGGTTCCTTTTGCACCACAGAGAGGTCAGATCGGGGTTGTGGTGTGCAGTTGCTGCTCCCCCATCCAGCTAAGAAAGGCGTGGCATCCCGCCGCCCTTTAGGGGCTGTCTGAGTCTTCAAGTTCCTGTTACATTCCTTTTCCTACCCCCCTCCTTGGCTTCTTTTTTGGAAATTGTTTCACTGAACATATCCAAGCAGAAGCTCAGCAAGCTGTCTTGCAAGAATGTAGTCAGATGCCCAACTGCAAACCATAGATTACTTCCATGTACTTCAAGTTGTACAATTCCAAGATTGCAATCCTATTTCCATTTATTTGTTGGGATTAAACTCCAATGAACGTGGTAGAACTTACATCTGAAAGTACATGGTTAAGATTGCCCTGTAAATCTTGGCCAAGTTTAGGCTGGATTTTAGAGTATCTGTAACAGATAACCTTGTGTACTGTGTTATTTCTACAGCTAAGTAAGAACTTCCATATCTGGTGGCACAGTGGTTAAATGCCAGTACTGGTGCCACAACATTGTGAGTTCAACCCCAGAGGGCTCCAGATTGACTCAGCCTTCCATCCTCTTGTAGGTCAGTAAAATTAGTACTGAGTTTATTGGCAGCAATTGGTTTACAGACTGTAAACTGCTTAGAGAGTGCTTAGTTCTCTATGAAGTGGTATAGAAATGTAAATGCTATTGCTATTGCTTGGACTGCTGCCACACTGCAGAATTAATGTAGTATGATATCACTTTAACTGCCATGGCTGCATCCTATGGAATTCTGGGATTTGTAGTTTGTTTTGACACCAGAGATTTCTGAAAGAAATGGTTAAATATCTCCCAAAACTAAAAATCCCAGAATTTAATAACATTGAGCCATGGGAGTTAAAGAGGTGTCAAAACTACATTAATTTTGCAGTGTACATGCAGCCTTGGTCCATTCAGGTTTAAAGCATTAGGAGTTGTTTCCCTTTCATTCCATGCTACTTCTGTTATTGAGTTTGGTTTGTAAATATTTAATGTTTCACTTGCAGCTTTGTGAGTTTTTGATATATAGACTGTCAGTTGCTTTGAATAATAAGATTGCAAAGTGAGGCTCAAATAAATATGATGGGGTGCTGAAAGGGTGATCCAGTCCTTGGAGTGTATGAATCACATAAGATATGGATAAGTGGTGATTTTCTAATGCAGTAAGAAACTGCTGTGCTTGGGCTTGGATCTAGATTATGATAATCACACTTTAGATCCACTGAAACTGTAAGTCATCACCAACTTGTCCCAATTTAAGTCCCACTGAGGTTGGATGGGCTCTTTTTCAGGAGTGCTGTAATAGTGGCTTTCTGCATTACAGGAGGGTTGGAATAGGCAGTTTTCATGGTCTGCTCCAGCTCTATGATTCTTTAATCCTACTTATGTACAGCATAACTAATGGAGCTTTGAACACATTTTCTGATATACAGTGGAGTCAATTCCGCCTATATTTGAGCCCCATTAAAATGAATGGGGCTCATGCTCGTGGCGGTGCGGCATGTGCGTGCTGCATGTGCATG
>NC_056522.1:218057572-218083529 GCF_019175285.1 Sceloporus undulatus
GTCCTACATTTGTCCCGGTTTGGAGGTCCTCACTTATGGCAACCCTAGACTAAGGGCCTGTACAGACAGGCCAAAATAAAGCTGCTTTGGGTCACTTTGGAGGTATGCTGTTTGAATGATACATGCATCTTAAGAGGCCAGAAGCTGTGCCGAAGCTGTGCTCCATTCCCTAGGACTGCATCATTTAAACAGCTTACCTCTAAAGTGACTCGAAGCAGCTTTATTTTGGCCTGTCTGTTTGGGCCCTTAGCAGCTGTTTGACCTGAAGAAATGTGGGAAAGCTCCAGCAATTTGATATGCTTATTCACTCTGGGCTTTCCCCTGCCCTGCCAAAATATTCTTTGTTTGATATTATTCATGTATCTCAAACTAGCCTTCGGTGAAAGTTTGCCCTGAAGGGCATAATCTCTGATCCCAATTCAGGGCTCAATGGGAAAATGTACAAAGAGAAGTGAATGGACATGAAGCTCCTCATTTATTGCACCATTTGCAAGCATCTTTACACCTGCAGTGGAGTTGGAGCTTGGAAAAGTGACTCCTTGGACTATTATTCCCAGAATTCATCATGGTCATGATGACTGGAAGGTCTTGGGAGTTGTCCAAAAGAGACAGTTTGTCCAAAGTATGGTGAAATGCAGCATGCTGAAGGGTTGAGATTTGTTCCAAGTCTGTGATTTTGCATTGCTAATAGGAGTGGGTGTAGAGAGGCAAAGACATGCCAATGATGCTGCAGAGGCAGCCATTCAAATAGACGATACCTCCAAAGAGAGTAGGCCACTCTGTATGCAAAGGATCAGTCTCATATTTGGTCCATGACAACTCCTGTTTAAAAACACAGGAATGTGTACAGTATATGATAATGGCAGCTTGAGTGCTGTTAGCTAAATATTGGAAATCTGATGTAATACCATCTATAGAGAAGTGGAAAACTAAAATATGAAACAATAATGGACAGACTATCTATGTATGCTGCTGGAAATACAACTCAGGAATAGGAAAAGAAATGGGTAAAAGTTCAAAAACTTTGGTGTTAAAGAACTACTAGACCATATATATATATATATATATATATTAGTGTTTTTGTTTGTCATGGCTGTTGTTGCTTCGATCTGTTTTGTCAATATTTTAAAATAAATAAAAATAAAAATACAGGAATGGAAAGGCCTGTAAAAGCCAGTGCCTGTAAGAACAGGCAATACTGGGTGTACTGGATACAAAGTCTGACCAAATATAAGTTAGCTTCCTGTGTCATTACTACAAGGCAGAAAGCCATCCACAATAATTCAGCAGTGTTTTGACTTTCCTGAGTTCACACTGCAAAGCATAACAACAAAGTCCATGGAGCAAGAGGCTGAAGCTTGATGGTAAAGCACATATCTTGTTTCAGGCTCAGGTTTCAGGTTCAATAACCTGGCATTTTCCATTAGGCTTAAGAAAGAAACCTATCTGTGAAATCTACAAAATTGCTGAGAGTCAGAATTAGTGAGACTGGGGGTGCATCTACGCTGTAGAAGTATTGCAGATTGACACCACGTTAAGTGCAGTAACTCCATCCAATGGAATCCTGGGATCTGTAGTTTAGTCTTCTCTGTTAAAGCGTGCCAGTGCCTCACAAAACTACAAATCCCAGGATTTTGTAGAATGGAGCCATGACAATTAAAATGGTGTCAAACTGCATTATTTCTACAGTGTAGATGCACACTGGGACCAATAACCCTAGGATCTGATTCAATATAAGAGAGCTTCCTATGTTCCTGTGAGTCTTGTGGTATCTTTAGGATAAACATATTTATTTTAGCATGAGGTTTCTTGGAGTATAACCTACTCGCTCAGATGCCCACAGTATAATACTCTACCTTCAGGTATATATGCACAGGATATATGATTGCATGTGCGATCAGAGTGAAACTGGATGATATTTGTGATATTTGTTTGTAGCCAGTGCACATAATATAATTGTCATTTTCTGCAACTGGTTATGCCCAGTGTCAATAATGAAATCATCACTCTCTGCAGCATCCAGAAGAAAACAAAAAACATGCCTCAGCTGTACATGCACAAACATTTTGATGGCTAGCTCTTTCAGTCTTGGTATAATAATTTTCTTATGCTCCACCTTTATTTTTATTTTATTTTTTAAAAAAAGCCCATAGTTCAGTTTGCAAATAATTGGGAATATGTTTTGAGATATATAAGTAATAATTGGGGTGAACTTGCTATTGTTGATGTTTTAGACTGTATTTATAATGCATATATAAAAAAATCTTTAAATTAGGATAGAATCAAACTGTGACAAGGGATGGTACGATTGCCTGTGTATATAACCAAGTCCTACTAGGTTGGAAGTGAAGGTTCTGAAAAAGATAAGTGTGAATGTAATAAAAATGTAGGTGATTAAGATTGACTTCTGTATTGTTTTATGCATTTTTGGGAGGGGAAGGAAGTTCACACTGAATGTGGGGTGAGATATTTCTGTGCATGGAGAAATGCACCATTCATTCACCACAAGGTGGGGCCTTTGCTCTCTTTTTCCCCTAGAAGTACAAGCATGCCTCTGGAAAGTGTGTGTGTGTGGGGGGGGGAGACATTGAATTTTAGATGTATGCCTTGACTTCATGGTATTTGCGTTATCCCATTCTGGCTGCTCCTGGAATAAGAAACATTGCTGATTTTTTTTTTTTTTAAAAACAACAACCCTGATATAAAAAGGTTTATTCAGTGTTTATTGAAGATATTAGTCCAAAATAAAAATAAACTTTCATATAAAATGAAAAGGAACATTTGGGTTGCAATCTTATGCATGGTTACACAATGGGACTGTTCTGTCAGTGAAATCCAACTGTGCTGTTCCACTCTCAGAATTCCTTCCTTTGGCAAAACCATGATGGAGTATTTCCCTGTCTCCCTGAAGTCCTCCATGTGCTGTCAAAGTCAGCTCTGGAAGGCATATTTTCAGGCAGTCTGGAGTAGTGATGGAAAGAATGAGAGAAAGAGAGAAAAGTCGCACCCTTCCAGTGGACTTAAAATGGTGTATTCACTGAGTGAACATGCTAGGATTGTATTGCTGGTACCCCTTTTCACCTTTGTCAGATGGAAACTTTGATAGCCCATAGTTATGAGAGAAGAGAATACAGTATTATCTCACTGCTATGATAGTCTTCTCTGCTTCTCTTAAATGTAAAGCACCTGAAATTAAAACATGATGCTAACAATTTGCTACAGGATGATGTCTAGGGAGAGAAGCTGTCAGTGGTCGTAATTAGACTTTCCATTCTGTTGTAGCTCCTTATATCATGTGTGTGTGTGCATGTGTGTTCTGTGCCTTCAAGTCACTGCTGACTTATGGCGATCCTAAGGGGTAAATATGGCAAGATTTGTCCAGGGAAGATTTGCCATTGCCTTCTCCTGAGGTTGAGAGCATGCGACTTTCCCAGAGTCACCCAGTAGATTTCATGGCAGAGTTGGGAATTGAAACCTTGGACTTTATCACACGGGGGGAAATTGGGGGATTCAAAAGGCATTATCCAGGGAAAGTCAAGAGATTGCAGCTAAGATTATCACCTGACATCGCTATTAGGGAGGGGTTATCCCAGGAATAACCAGGGAATAACCAGTAACAAATCATTCACAGGGAGAAAGTGAGAAAGAAACATGTTCTAAGCAACAAATGAGATTATTTATAGCTCTGCCAAATATTGGGGCAGATTTAGCCCCTTAGTAATACACTAATATTGCCTGTCAAGCAAATTTCTGGTTTCTCAGCTGTAATGTTCTTCTTCCTTCCTGCGGCTGATGTCTATTTAGTTGCCATCTCCAAGTGAGCAAGCGTTGAGAGGAACAATGAGAAGAAGCATTAACCTCTCTATGTCCACAGAAAGGCACGTCTTTTTATGGACTTTGGGGCTATTCAGACCACCCCTAAGGGATGTCTTCCAGCAGCCCCTTTTACAGCCAGATTGGGCCTTTGCAGGGCTCAAGAAGAAGCCTAAAAAACCGGCTCCTTTTTGTGCCCTGGAAAGGGTACGAATGCCATGGAACTGATGCTTTATGGTGCTCCCTCAGTGCTGTGTCATGTGGATGCAGCACCAGAGGAGTGCCATGATGCTGTGTGCAGTGTGGTGTATCATGCAGCATCACGCTGGCCTGGGGGTGGAGCTGGGACATGAGTCATATGGATGCTATGCCCTAACTCCACCCCCAGGTCGGCTTTTCTTGCCAGTCTGCACAGCCTCTTTATCACACAGGGAAAAGCTGGGAAAAGCAGGGGTTTAAAGTGTGATTATTCAGTGAAAATCACACAATTGCAGTGAAATTTTTCACATGACATCATGATTAAACAGAACTTATCCCGGCAATAACCAGGTAATTACCAGCAACAAATCATTCACAGGGAACTCTGTGTTACCTGGTTATTGCTGGAATAAGTCCTGTTTAACTGAGATGTGTTTAATTGAGAAAGGATTTGTGTGAGAGTTTTTTTGTATATGAGCAAATCTGTCAGGCCTCATCTCATCAAAATTCTCATCTTTCCACCACCAAGTTTGTTTCACCTTGGGTCCATATTGGCTTGCTGGGATTTTTCAAAGGTATGCATTTTTTCCCCTGTTGGATAAAACATGTTGGATCATGTTCTTCAAATGCATAATTTTTTCTCCAAGCTTATTTTCAAATGTTTGTATTTTGTGGAATGTCTAAACAATTTCTTTGAAGCCTCTGAATCCCTCACCCAGTCTCTAACAAGCTCTTCTTCTGTTACTGAATTCCTCAGCTGACATGCACTCAGAAGCACCTTGTTCCTTAATTCTATGTCTATCTTCTGGAGTCACTGATTCATACCTGGTTCTGGTTGAGAGACTTAAGCTTTGTAATGAAGAACAAAGTAAATCTTGCAAGGCTACAGTCTGGTATGGGTAGGAATGGAAGAAAGTGAATTGAAGACAATGGGCAAATGACAGAGGAGTTAGGCAGATTATGAAGAGAAGTCAGATTTTAAACAAACAAACTATGGGCCACACAACTTCCACGCATGATTTGCCCCAAACCTGATAGAAAGGCTGAGGGAGACCACCAAGATAACACTAATGAATGCACTTGTTTGGAAAAATGTTGTTGAGTTTATGAACTGTTCGCATCTCCTTCAAATTCTGATTTCTTGAAATCTTTATTTTGAGATGAAGTGTATGCCTTAATCCTAAACAATCCTAATATACATTTACTTGGAAGCAAGTTAAAATATCTGGAATTCCAGTGGTAAAAACAGATAATGTTATAATCTGATCAGTGTGTATACATTTAGCTTCAAAGACAAGACTCAGAGCACTCAGAGTATATTAATCACAAGTCTTTTCTTCAGTAATTTTATTAGTACTACTCTGATCTATTCAGGTTGAAAAGTTTACTGAATATGATACACATATACCAGTGAGTCAGTCAGAGAGAGGGAGGAAGGAAGAGAGAGAAACTGATAGGGATGAACAGGATCAGAAAAAGGTTACTGTTTTTTCAGTCCACAAAAACACTACTGCTGACTTCAGTGTGGCATTTATAGTTGTCTATAACCACAGGTATAGATGTAGACAGTGTGTTATACAGTTATCCATTCAAGGAAATTAAATAAAAGAGAATTAGAATAAAGCAGCAGTGCACAAATCACTAAAGCATTCTGTAACCGGAATGCAATGAAGGATACATTGGCTGATAACTG
Organism: Sceloporus undulatus; assembly: GCF_019175285.1. NCBI lineage: Eukaryota > Metazoa > Chordata > Lepidosauria > Squamata > Phrynosomatidae > Sceloporus > Sceloporus undulatus. The sequence continues at coordinate 218,063,277 of NC_056522.1, forward strand.
TACAGTAGTTTATGGTCCAGACAACTGAAGATGCAGTGATATTATCACTGCTATTAGGTATTAAGGATTAAAATTAATTCTGTGTGTTTCTCAGTTAGTTATTGCATGAACATAAGCTATATGAAAGTCCAGTATTATAACATGTATAAAACAGGAATCTGTAAAAAGAGTTTTCTCTCCCCCCCACACACTTCCCAATAAAAGTGAGAAGAGTTGTTCACAAAGGGTATAGACATAAGACATCATATTTGCGTCGAAGCATAAGGAAAACACTCCTGTGTTTGCTCTCTGGAAGGAAGTATTAGTATGAGAGTATGGAGCAAATTAGTTCTTATCCTTCTCAGATTTGGTTGGCTTCAGAAGGGCATCATGCAGGTCAGTGTTCAAAATGGCATTCTCACTGTGGAAATGTTCTCCCTTGGGAGCCATGCTGTATTAGGGATGAAAGGCCTGGTTTCTTCATCAAGATAAGGCTCTGTGAGCTTGTTGTGTACTCCTCATGTATATCACTGTCGTTATGGCTGTTTTGTTTCCTTGAGTTCTGATCTTTCTTCATAGAAGTCTGATTGTTCTTTATGTAAGTACGGAACGGAAGGGTCTGAGACCATGAACTGAATTGGTGTGTCTTTTCTTCCTGTGTATACAAGTTGGCTACCTTCTCATCTCATGCATTGTGTTCTCACTTGTAATATCTAAGAAAGAACGATAACGAACTGTTCCTATTTTTTGCATGCTGGAAAAGTTCTCTCCTTTCCAGCAATTTTTCATCACTTCATACAAACCTGATGTATACTTATTAAGTTTGACTTATAGTTTGCTTTACTGTCCATGGTTCTCACTACTCTTCAGCAACTGTAATCCAAAACTTGCTAGATGCCAATATGCAATCCATCCCATCACATACTGTGTTACATGGGTCCGAAGCCCCGGAGCTGGCCCAAATTCCCCATTGCCTCCATAGTCTGGAGTAACGATAGGCAGCTCTCTCCACACACATTCCACTGAGCCTCCTGGTACTACTGCTGCTGGCACAACTCACTCCTCTGAAGTTAAAAATGAGGTGCCTAGTGTTGATCACATGACTGGGTGCCTTGTTGTGACCTCAGAGGGAGTGACTCACACTGATAGTGGTGATGCTGAGTTACACAGGGGGAAAACAGGTAAATCTTTTTAATCTGGTTTAAGGGAGGGATGGACCAGATTTGATGCAGGTGGCCTCATGTCATGAAAAGAGTCCACAGTTGAATCAGGACTTTGGGCCTGCATTGAGACAGGTATCATGAGGATGGGGAGAAACCAGTTTATTTGCCCCATGTAGACATGCCAGCAGAGTGTCTCTATGTGAGCCAAATAAAATGCATTGTCTCAGCTAGTTTTTACAGGAAGCTATCCAAACAATGTATGGGATAATTGGGACTGAATCCAAGCCTTTTCATCATCTGAGAGCTTTGATCCAGAGAATGAAAGTGGGGATGTATCCTGATTTTGAGTGGAAAATCTGCATATTTATGTATGCATATGGACTGCACTCCATAGCAATGTCAGTGTAAGGCTGGGAATAGTAGGTCAAAAATAAGCATGAATGGGAAAGGGACCAAACCAAACCATGGAGCAGCCATGTCTGTGTAGCTGCCCATACTGCAGTTTATCAGATCAGGGTCAGTTTGAAAGGGAGAACTGTGTGTGGATGCTTCTCCTGAACTCATCTTGGTGATCCAAATATAGTCATTTTTATACTAAATTCACAGAAAATGATGGAACTTACGCTAGTCAAGTCTAATGTGATTGCTATTTAATGGATTCTCTCTAAGAATAATGGAGAACCCTTTATACTACACAAATATAGTGCTATCCTTCTGCTTGAAAGCCATAGCTTCATCCTATGGAGTCCTGAGGTCTGTAGTTTGGTCAGAGGCACCAGAGGAGCTCTCTGGTTGGCAGTTATAAAGGTACCTCCATAGACGTCAAATCCCAGGATTCCGTAGGATGGAACCACAACAGTTAAACTGGAATCATAGACCTATAACTGTGTATATAACTGTGCAAAGGGCTGTAAACTGTAATCCAACCTACTGTGTTGTGCATTCTTTTAATCCACTTTGGGACAATGCATATGTGTGAATCACTGGCTGATGCCAAAGTAGACCATTACTTTACAATCCTGCCTTCTTGATCCAGATGGTTTCATTTCACATGTATGTGTGGGTGAGGGTTTAGCAGAAACCAAAAATCAGTCATAACGCAAACATTGGCTTCATAGAGTGGCATTAATTTTGACAAATACAGGGGAAAGCACTTATTTGTATGAAATCTACTATCAGACTACATGGGAAGTCTCCAGAACTAAGATGCATGTGGCCAAGCAAGATTAGAGTGTGGACAAGATGGCAGAGGTTATTAATGAGAAAACACATACAGTACAAGGAAAGGCTGCAGCAGTTTGTTTTTCTCTGAGTCAACTGGGAAGGGCAAAACTGTAGTCCTTCCTCTCCTCACTCCTTCCTGAATTAACTATTACAAGCTACTTTTGCCTTTTGAGTATAGTTCCCAGTGACTGAAGCAATCTAAGGCCAAATGGGCAATGGAGGACAAAGAGAGGTCAGACACTGTTTTCCTTTCCTTTGATGATGTTCATGCTAGCAGTTAAATGCACTTTCAACCAGTTGTTCCCAATTCAAGAAAAAAGCCTAAAATTGTACAGTGCGCCCACTTCATACGCAGGTGCAACTTACGTGGCTTTCAGCATATGTTGAAAGCCATGCCAGAAGAAGGCTTGGCCACCACTGAGTTCCACGGGCACGAGCCCTATTCTTTTGAATGGGACTTGAGCATACATGGAATTCCCCTTACGCTGGGGGGCGGGGGGGGGGGGAGAGATCCAGAACAGAACCTCTGCGTAAGGGAAGGGCCCAGTGTATTTCAGTTTGTTAAGAAACAACATAACTTTAATTTCAACAGACCTCAGAAAATATGCAGGGGTAGTTGTGTTGTCCAGTTAGCAAATTCAAACAAAAATCCACCAAACAGTGATATCGTTATTGGCCAACCAAAATGCACAATATACCTGTTGCAAACTTTACAAGTTCCACTGGCTTCTTCATCAGGCAAGACATTACAAACCAGACAGGAGAAACCACATTGTAGCTGCAACAGGTGAACCCTAAAGAACAAGCCAGTGGACTGGGACATTCAACCAAGGTGAAACAATTTTTTTCTTCTTAAATTTGGACTGGATTAGAATGTTTTATCTGTACATCTACCAAATTATTCATAATACGTTATTCATGATGGAGGTTTATGAAAATCCATTGTCCTCTGTCTACAAGAGGCCTGTGGCCTCACAGGTATGGAGACAGATTGGATTGCAAGAGAAAAGTCCTGTTGATATGCAAATGGACTTTAAATTTCCTGGACTTTGTTAAACTCCCAATTCTCACATGGCCAGAAGTAGGAGGAGCCAGCTTGGAAAATTTACTCTCCTCATACCATCTTAACTAAGGACAGAAACAATAAAATGCAGGCATCTTACTGACATCTCCATTTTTTCCCCTCCTGTTTGGTTTGTAACATCTTGCCTGATGAAGAAGCCAGTGGAGCTTCAAAAGCATGCAACAAGTATATTATGCATTTCAGCTGGTCAATGAAGGTATCACTGTTTGGTAGACCTCAGAAAAATAACTCTTTAGACTAAAACTCCCATAAACTCCCCAGCGAGTTTGCCTGCAGCCAGACTGATGAAAAAATTCTGGGAGCTATTGTCCAAAAAGCAACATTTCTAAGCTCTGACTGGCTAATTTAACTTTTCCAAGCTTTGATAGGCAATGCAACTTTTCAATACACGGACTAATAATGAGGAGGTAGTTGCTTACCAAGCACTATAAGCATTGCCAGTATTAATTACACTGTAAGCACTTTGCATAATTTTTAAACAAAGGAACCCATAAACTGATTGGGGGCAGGGAACCGAAGGCACTCCTTATCTAGGGGTGTATGCAGTCCTGTATACAGTCAGAAGTAAGTAGAAATATCAGTGGCGCTTTCTCCTTGATAACTATGGATGGGTTTGCAGTCATGGCCCATAAACATATCAACACACACCCTTAATGATCTGTTTGATTGCTTGCTTGTTCAGGAGGTGTATATTTTATGATGACATACTTATTCCACACATGTTCCTTTGAATATGAATAATGGGAAACAATTCATATTGCAGTCCAAAGGAATTTTGCAAAGTACAGTACTGATTGCCTTGTTATGGAAGACAGCTGGTGAAGGTGAAGACCAGCCCATCTAATTTGTAGTGCTTTTATCATTCAGTTTGTGTAGATCAACTTTCCACTTGATATGCATCTCCAAGCTCAAGATTGTAGTTAACAGGAGGTCAGACCCTCCATGCCCAAAGCATTGTTTTTGACACAGCATTTATGTATTGTATGATGAATTGCTTTGACAATGATGGAAAGCATCTGTTTGAGGAGATGATGCTTTGGAGTTGATGCTAAAGTGTTTTGCCTTTGGGTAACTCGAACAGCTCAAGGGAGTGACTGATGACAATACAGTATAGGAAACACTCATGCCTCTTTGCTTTATTCAAATCTAGCTGAGGTTGAAGAGTCTTTTCTGTTTAGTGACCTGAGCACAAGAAGAGCAATTCTCCAAGGAGAAAGTCATCTAGTCGGCAACTTGTCCACGTTGCTCTTCACTGCTGTCAGGCAATTTGCTTTGTCTATATCACTAACATTACAAGGTTCTTAATGTTTTTGAAGGACGTAACCAGTAATTTCTGGGGAAATAACCAGAGGACTGAGGAGTCATTCACATGTTGTTTTTAGCGCAACTAGGCGAATTCTGATGATCATAAGGTCAGAAAGTTGGCAGTTTGAGGCCCAAATGCTGCATGATGGGGTGAGCTCTAGTCACTAGTCCCAGCTTTTGCCAACCTAGCAGTTTGAAAGCATGCAAATGCAAGTAGATAAACAGGTACCACTTCAGTGGGAAGGTAACAGTATTTCATGCAGTCATGGGCAACACTGGCTCTCTGGCTTAGTAATGGAGATGAGCACCACCCCCTACAGTTGGTTATGACTCGACTTTCCTGTCAAGGGGAGACTTTTACCTTTACCTTTAACACTTTGTTCCATTATTTGTGTGTCTGTCTGCAAGGATGTCTAATACTAATAAGTCTATCATTTCAAAGGGGAGAAAACCAACACCACTTCAACTAGGCCCTAAAACCTTTCATCTTCTGCCTCAGTGACTAGTGTACTGTTTTTTTAATGTTCACCCAACCTGGGACTCTTTCACACTATGCTGTTATAGTGGTATGATCCCATTTTAACTGTCATGGCAACATCCTATGGAATTCTAGGATTTGCAGTTTGGGGAGGCACCAGAAGAGCTCTCTGGCTGAGGATTCTTAAGGACCCTCACTCAACTGCCATTCCTAGGATTCCATAGGCCAGTGATGGCAAACATTTTTAGGTCCATGTGCCGGGGGTGGAGTCTCTGCCCCATGGAGGATGGGCCAAATGCCAGGGGGTGGGACTTACAGGCAGGGCTTCTGCTCTCCAGAGCTGGGGCTTCTGGGGCAGGCCTTCTCCCCCTCACCCTTTCTCCAGCCTTCAGCTGTTTCTGAAAGACAGATAGAAGCCGGGAAAGTTTCAAGAGGAGGGGGTGATGGGTGTGCACTTTTGCTCCTCCTCCTCCTCCTCCTGCCCCTTTCCCTGGCCTCCAGCTGTCTCTGACAGACAGCTGGGAGACTAAGTGGGGAGGAAAGGGACTGGGCATGTGCCCGCCCTACTTCCCCACGGACCTTTCCTGAGCCAGTTTCCTGGAGCCAGTTGGGGGTCAGGAAAGGCAAGTGGGGAGGAAGGGGACTGGCGAAATTGAGTCATGTGCCACCTATGGCACGTGTGCCATAGGTTCGCCATCACAGCCATAGGCTGTTCCCATAGCATTTAAAGTGGAATTGTAGTGCTGTAACTGTGTACTGTTTTAGGGCCTTCTCAGTGGTTTCTCCTAGACTTTGGATCTTCCTCTGTAGGGAAGCTATCTCCTTGGTCAAATTTTTCCAGCACAGAGTTTGTTCATGGTCTCTGTACAGTGGTGTGTAGGGGTGGCCATTAATCAATCTCCTATTGATTTTTATTGCTGCTTCTCTTGCAGTTGCACAGGATTTGTCCTGATGCCAAAGCTTTGAAAAGATAGGGAACACCAATATAACATAAAACATCTGTCAGAAGAGCAGCAATGAAATTAAGGGACAAGTGGCTGAAACAACAGCAATGGACCCACTAGCCACCACTGGTGAGATGGTAGTTCCTCTGCCCCCATATCTAAAATCTATCCTCCTGATTGCTCAGGATGGAGTAAGAAGTCTGCCCAGAATTTATGCAAAGAAACAACAACTACTACTTCTTAAAACAACAACATCTTCATAAATACTGCTATTAGTAGATAGCCTGCAGCTGGGTTGGGCCTTAATTGTATATTGTAATTAATGTAATGTGGTTTTAATTTTACGTTGTTTTAATAATTTTACTATGTACACAGCTTTGATCACTGCGGAAAAGCGGTATAGAAATAAATTTTATTATTATTATTTTATTATGATGTTTTGCTCCTTTAGGTGGAAGAACAAACGGCATCCCCTATCTACCCAAACTGAGGTGCATAAAAATTCAAAAATATAGCTGTGTCAGTTGGTAGAATCAGTATGTAGAGAGAGCTCGTGGCACCTTTGTGAAAGAAAAGTTGGCAGCATGAGCTTTCAATTACTTAAGTCTACTTCCTCAGATGCCTACTTCACCAAATCCATCTGAGAAAATAGACTTAAATCTATGAAAGCTCATGCTGCCAACTTCTTTCTTTCACTTCAGCCCTGTGCAAACCGGGTCCGGTACTTTGGGCCAGCCTGGAGAAAGAGTCGGGATGTAGCGTCTACATGATGCATGCCCCAGCTCTACCCCCAGGGCTCTGTGATGTCACACACTGCACCATTCCTTCGGCGCTGCATCTGCACAACGGAGCGCCTAAGGAGCACCGTATACCCATGGCGCCATAGCTATCTCACCCTTTTTGTGGCTCCTTTTCATGCCCTGGGAAGACCAGATTGGGTTGCCCCAATCTGGATGAAAAAGGGGCAGATGGAGGCTGCCCCTTTGGGGCTGTTTGCACAACCCCCTCATTTCAAAGATGTTACAAGATCTCTCTACATACTGAGGTGCATAAGCATAAGCATAAAAATATTTTGATTCCTTGATTCAGTGATCCTACTCTAGTTGGGGCTGGTAACAGAATTTAGCCCATTTATTCACTACTGAAAACATGGAAAGAATGGAGCTTTGCTCCCTACGTGCCCCTTATGGCCTTCCCACTGCTCGCCCCAATCACCCTCCCTCCATTGCTCAATGCCTCCACATGTGACCCAGATGTGGGAGAAAGAGTCATGGAGGGTGGGTGGGCAGAGGTCCCCAGGCCAGAGGGAGCCCTCCAGTGACCACAGCAGAGCAACAGTGGCACCCCATCTCCCTTCCTCAGGCCCTCTGTGGACATATCTCTGGGAAAGCCTAGAGATAGTCATGGTTTTTCCATTAAACTAAAACCAAGCAACAGATTTAAAAACATTTTATACAGCAAATATTTTTATTTTACATGGCAAATGAGACAGTGTGTTATAGTGATCTGAGTGTTGGAGTAAAATGGGGCGACCAAGGTTCCAATCCCTGCACATATATTTAAACCTACTGGGTGACTTTGGGCAAGTCACATGCTGTCAGCCTTAGAGGAAGGCTTTGTCAAACTTCCTCTGAATAAATCTTGCCAAAAAAACCCTCCTATGATCGGATAGACAGCCAATGTGATACAGTAGTTGTAGTGATGGACTAAGATTCTGGGAGCACAGAATTCAAATCCCCTCTCATCCATGGAAACTCATTAGGTGAGTTTGAGCAAGTCACACTTTCAACCCAAGCAGAAAACCATGGCAAATAAATAAATAAATAAATAAATAAATAAAAATCTTCTGAATACATCTTGCCATGATAACCCTATGATAGAGCTGCCATAAATTGGAGTTGACATAACACAACAATGATGGTGAATATCTTTTAATTTCCTCATATTTTTAAATCTCTGGGTCTTTTTTTCTGTTTCTGTTTCTGTTTATGCTTTTGAATTTTGCCCCTGTAGCTGGCTGATTGCATTTCTCATATTGTTGCTTTATTGTAATCTGTTGGGTTTTTTCATGTTCTGCTTGTTCATCTGATATCTAGATAACATAGCCATTACACTCATCCCCTAAATCTACACTGCATGGGCTATATTTATTGCAGCCACACACATCTTGCACATGCTGGGGGAATACATGGTTGTTCAGCTGATCCTTTTTCATCTTTTAGTCACTTCATTCACACCAAAATGCCAACCTGATGTTACACCATCATCTGTCATGATTTAAAAATAAATGGCCCTTGGGCAAGACAAGAGATGTCATATCATTTAAAAGGTAATTCAATTTATTTGCAATAGAAATAAAAATGAGCCTGTTACATTGCGTTTGTATTCCAAAACATATTAGGCAATATATAAGGGCTTGTTCCAATGCATATCTAAAGCAATCACATAGATCTTCACTTGGAACAGCAGGAAAGAGGCTATTACTAGAACCATGTGTGACAGCCATTTTCCTCTCTGAAGAAACTTCACTTGGGCTAGGAAGCAGTGAAACTTAGCTGTGCAACGCTGGTCTAGCTCTACCATTAGGTAAGGTAAGGCAGCTGCCAAAGGCCACAGAATTTTGTGTTTACATGAAAAGGCATCAAATGATTAATTGGTGGTGATGTATTTTTACTGCCAGGGAGAGGTGCTTTTGGGCTTCTTTGTCCAAGTAATCGCTGAGGCTTACTTCTGAGTAGACATGCATGGGATTTTATTTATAAGATTTTTACATATCTACCATAGCAGTCAGTGTTGCTTTACTGTTAGTGTAACATGAAGAGAACTCACCTACAGACCCTACTATTTAAATGGGGAAAAATAGCTTGCATGTGCAGTACCATTCTGCAGATTTTTCTTAGCCTGCAAAAGTGGATAAAATGTTTGTATAACAGTGTACTAGAATTAATTTATTATTGGGGGGAAATATTCCTTGATGAACCGAAAGGCAGAGTGCAAAAATGGAAATGGAAATGAACAACCATCACAAAAAAGCAAATGAAGGATGAGTGAATGAACCTAAGAGCGATGGGTATTTGCTGACAGGATTATCCGTGATTTTCTTATTTCTCAGTTCGTTATCCATAGTAAACAATACTTTTGTTTTTAAGGTCATTATTTTGTCAGTTGTAAGGATTCCCAAGCAAGGTGAAGTCTGAAAAATAAAAGGCCAGTTTTCTGAATGCCAAGAGCAAAATTAGGATTGTGTGGGTGTTTGCCATATTGAATGCACAGATTACAATCACATGACACAGAAGGATTGAAAAGGGTTCACCTTTGGCAGGAAGTTCAAACACAGTGAATACCAAACTATTATTGAATGATATCATAGCACACATCCATCTTCATCCCCAATGAAAAATGGGGTTTCATCAATTCCTATTTTTATTTCTTCCAGAAACTACTCATCCTATATTGATTGTCACATGTTAGATGCTAGATGGTTAGTAAACAAGATCATGTAATTCCCATGTACACTATGAGCTTAGTAACGATAACTCCATTTTTTCCCTTAGTGGTATAAGCAGAGATCCCACTGTGTAGAAATTTTGGACTACGTTCCTTACATTTATGTATGTGTGGTGAAAGCCATATATTGATATCCTATGGAGTGTTATAACCTTTAAAAAGAAACCAATAAAGAATACATCAGTAGATTCATAAACATAGTCACATAACCTTCTGGAAAGCTTTGCTTGTCATTTCCCACATCTGTATGTCCTAGTGCTAGGCATGGACAAATCAGGTTATTTCAAGTGCATGCCAGTTTGGCATTTGTCCATTTATATGTTGTGTCCTGTTTCTGCATCAATCTGTGGTGCTTTTTTTAAAAGTATGAATATTGCACAAGGAACATGGTGGCTTAGCTGTTAAGACACTGACTCTGATGATCACAAAGTCAGCAGATCAGCAGTTCAAGACCCAAGCACCATGAGACAGAGTGAGCTTCCATCACTAGTCCTAGCTTCTGTCAACCTAACAGTTTGAAAGCATGTAAAAGTGCAAGTAGATAAATAGGTATCACTTTGGTTGGGAAGGTAACAATGTTCTGTGTGCCTCAGCATTTAGTCACGCAAGCCACATGACCACAAACTCTTATTTGACAGCACTGGCTCTCTCGGCTTAGTAATGGAGACAAGCACCATCCTACAGTCAGACATGACTACACAATCATGTCAAAGGGGAAACCTTTACCTTTACTTTTATGAATGTTGCATTGTTTTGATTAATTTATTTACAAGTTCTTGTAAATATTTTATCAAAAAATTGCAATGTATGCCTTTTAATTCTGAAATAAACATTTAGATATGTTGTCATGTGAAATAGATACTTACATTAAAAAAATCTGCATCAAAGAAAATGTGGGATGGGTGATCCAGGCGATGCTACTTAGTTAAGTAGATTTAATTAAGTAGCCAGTACCGGATATTAGCTATTAATAGTCTAAAGATATATTTAGTCTTTGGCTGGCTGTAAATATTTATTTTCTAAATATATATAAAGGTTTTTGGTGTGTATTGAAACTGTACCAGATACCACTTATCATACGTTATTATGTGTAGTTCAGAATTAACTACTTTACTTGTGGACAGAATAAAGAAACTTTGTGTATTAAATGCTGACATTGTACTAAGATTTATTAGAATTGTGCTCTACTTTGAAACTGAGAATAAAGTAATATTTTCCAATAAATGTTGGAAGAGCTACTGTGAAATATCTACTTTATTATTTAAGTATTAATGTACATAAAAACACATTTATCACCCCCCCCTTTTTTTTCTTTATAAAATACAGTAAACTGAAAGTAAGCCACATATACCAGAGCTTTAAAAAGTTATTTTTACTTTTTATAAAAAGCATATAATTCCCAAAGTCCACAAGTCAGTATGGCCACTGAAAATAGTCCAAATAAAAATTTCCCAAGCTTTGCTTAAACATAATAAAAACAGTTCAAATCACTGTCAATTTTTTAAATGCATTAAAACCATGAACTGCAACATGTCAGTTTATTGGCTCAGAACACATAACTTGAACCCCCTTCAAAAAAAAAAATCTCAAAAACGTAACAAGAAGAATGATTTTATCAGTGCATGTGAAACTTTAAAAGCAGAATGCTAATTGAACCTTTCTAGGCATGAGAATCTAGTCTTCGGGGAATAGTGATCAAACTAGACATTAAGAGGTATATGAATTCTGTATGATTAATCCCTTCTACAATGATTCAGCAACAAGTTTTGCAAAATGAGCCATGTTTACATTCCAGTGATCAGATAACGAAGCAAAGCATTCAGAGATACGTACGAGATGAAAATAATATGCTATGGCAAACAGGTACCTTACACCACTTGGAGGAGCATCTCTGCATAAATTATGCTGTTGTCTAAGGTCTTGTGCCCTCAGGGACGTAGCCAAGGGGGGGGGGTTCTTGGGGTCCGGAGTCCCCCTTCCATTAGATAAAATGAATGGTGCATGCTGCTGTGCCGCCGCACCCAAGCCCCATTATAATGGTGGCACTTAGTCTGGACCCCCCTTCCCAAAATCCTGGCTACGTCCCTGGTGCCCTAAAGTCTGGGGTCTGTGCCCTAGCTAGTTGGCCTATGGATAGCACTGGGCTTGCTCATGCCATTTCCAAGGTGACAAGCAAGACCTTTAACTTGTGACTGGAAATGAACTGGGAACCAGTTGAAAACAAACTGGATAATATGATTGATGATGTGAAAACCAAAGATGAATCTAGCCTCTGCACTACAGCTTTCTGATTTCTGGTGACACATTCCCTCTTTTCTAGTGTTGTGTGACTGGTCAAGGTCCTTAAACCTGAGCTTCCAGTACATTCTAAATATGTGTGATTGGAGAATACTAATGGGAGATTTAGCCTGTAGACAGTGACGTAGCCGCCGGGGGGGGGTGTCCCTGGGGTCCAGACACCCCCTTCCATTAATTAATGTTAAAAATAATATCAACCAAACTTAATCTGATCACAAAATATATGTTTTCTCCAGTGGATCTACTCAAAATTGTGTTTCTTACTTTAACATCCTGATGTATTTGCAATGTGTTTACTGCCCACACACCCCAAAATGGTGGCACTTAGTCTGGACCCCCCCCCTTCCCAAAATCCTGGTTACGTCTCTGCTGTAGAGATTACTGGGCAAAGGAAGACATCACATGGTAATTCACTAAGAAGACACCTGAACAACTGGCCAGAGTAATTCATGACACAAGCCCCAACTCTCCTTACCTATAAAACCACATGGAAACTCATCATGTCAGGCATGCACTCCAGCAGGAACAATAAGGAAGGCTGAGCATCTGTTATTTATGCCAGTGCTTGAAGTGCTTATGATTATTTTTTTATTTATGTTAATTCTTGACATGTTTATGATTTTATTTCTACTTTTGTAAACTCTGAAACAGCAGTATAAAAATCTCTTAAGAAATTCTATAGATGTGTGCTCAAGTGAGTCAAGTAAAATGTAATAGTTTAGGATTAGACACAAGCTTCTCCTCCTGGCAGAAATCCACTCCTGACAGCTGATCTCAAAGCGATATACCACTAGAGTAACCTGCAAGCAGAATTGCTGTACAAGAGACAAAATTAAAAACAAAAACAAAATGAGATAAACTGGGACAGGAATAAAAGAATAGGGGCTGCCCTTAGTTAATAAAATAAAAAACAAATTAATAGCTGAAGCATTGTGAAATATGGTTTAGGATTTACTACATTGTATCAAAACACATTCCTGCACTTTCCTGTAATTTGGCACGGTACTATACAGAAAATAAGATAATTATTCTACTTCAATACATAATGTAAACATTCAAGGCCCAGTTCATCTCTCTGGTTGTTGATATTAGCAATGGTGTATTTCTGAGAAAAGAGCAGCAAAAATGTCTCCCTAAACCTGCTTCCTTTAGCTACAAAATATTCAGCCTATGATTAGCAGATTCCGGTTCTCCTTAGATCAGTGGTTCTCAACCTTCCTAATGCCACAACCCTTTAATACAGTTCCTCATGTTGTGGTGGCCCCTAACCATAAAATGATTTTCATTGCTACTTCATATATACATATGAAGTTTTCCAATGGGCTTAGGTGACCCCTGTAAAAGGGTTGAGAACTGCTGCCTTAGATTAATCTTTTATCTGCTGGCAGAAATAGAGAAATAACATCTAAGATGTTTTTTACTGTGTTTGTTTTATTGTATATCATATTCAAAGCTTGGCTGGAAACATTCAGGGGATTGCATTCAAAGACATTCAAAGACAGGAACTTTTGTAAGCTCTGATCATGTAAGGATACTTATTTGGACACTGTTCAGTATAGCTGAATGAAGCTATATGATTAAAAATATCATTTTGCTTTTGCTTGTTATAATGGCCTATGGTCATGATGGCAAACTTTGAATATAACATCACTTGTTGAACAGATCTGCGTGGAAGATGAGAAAACAACCTTGTCTTTTTCAACCAGTTTTTTTTTTAAGGGTGTTATGCCATTTTGTCAAAACAACCTTCTGCAAACTGGACCTGGCTTTGCTGGATTAATTTAAATCGAACATTTATCCTTTCTAAATGTCAATGAAGTACTGCCTCACTGAGAAAAGTGGAAAGTCTTATGTGATTTACATGGCTTGCTATGTGCCTCCCCTGCTCATCTGCTGACTCTTCGTATCATCATGTTAGAGATCATTGGAAATGTTGATTATAGTATTCCAAACATTATCTAGATGCTCATGAACAACAGGAAAATAAATTACTCAATGAGTTAGCCTTGAGAATACAGTGACATTCTGTGCTGAAAGGAAATTTCATTATGGTCTCTTTTATTGTTCTTCCTTTAATTGTGTTTAACTGGGCCTCTTTTTATGTAATGTTTTAATTAAGATTTTGTTTTTAAAATCCTATTTTACCATTGTTGGCCATCTTGAATGTCATTTTCAATGCAAAGGTGGGCTATAAATGTAACAACAAGACCCAGATGTAGTGGTCTGAGTGTTGGACTAGGGCTTTGGGAGACCAGGGTTCAAATCCTGCTGGGGAACCCTGGGCAAGTCACACAGTCTCAGCTTTGGTGGAAGGCAATGGCATACTCCTTCAGAAGAAACCTTGCCAAGAAACTCCCATGATAGGTCTGTCATATGTAAGCATCTGAACATCCCCTAATATATTTTCAGCTATAGTTTGATGTAACATTAGGCACCAGCATGAGCAGATGCAGTTGAGATGGCATACATAGCACTGGAATAGGTAGTGTGAATTAAATGTAGAAAAGCATGGGCTGAAGGAGCTTGCTGGAAAGAGCGCTGCTGCCACCCCTACCCCCACCTCCCACATTTGTGATGGAAACTGAAACCCAGCAGATGAGTTCTGCCAGATCAAACAAGACCAGAATCTCTCTTTTATCTCCTCTGTATTCCTATACACTCCCTTCCCACCATCTCATTCCTGGGGACTCCAGATCTTGTCTAGATGTAAAGTCCATGAAGCATCATCAGTCAAAATCAAACCCCTCTCATCTCCCAGATATCAAAACCATCTCAGTTTCTGTTAAAGGCCAATCCAGTTTTTGGTTTCTCATGGAACCTCTATGGATTGGGGTTGGGTTTAAAGGGTAAAGATAGCAGGCCAAAACTTAGCTTTTTTGCTGCAGTGCCCTGCCACCACTTGTCTTGTGACCGTTGCCCTCAGGCTTCAGCCTGAGTTGTTATTCTGTTGTTCCTGTCTGTTTCCCTAAACCTCAATACTCAAGCCTCATGGTTTAAGTCACCTCTGTTTTGCAGCACCATGCTGGATTGGTCTTAACACTTCTACTCCTCAGGAAATAGATGCAGGGGAGTTTGTGTCTGTAGGTTCTACACACCAGAAGTTATTGCTAATTTAGAACCAGTACATTTCACAAGGTTTTATTTCTCAGAACTTTCCTCCAGTGCTTTCTCCTCTTTTCTCTTAGAAATCAACAATCCATAAATAGGTGTCAAGTGAAAATGGTATCACTCTGTCTGGTTCATCCAAGGGAAAGGAAGAGCCTGGATCCACCCACTGAATAAGCAGCAGCCAGAGTGCAAGGTGTCGAGCAGGAGAAACAAGAGGAGGACAGATTGAGAGGCATAAAGCTGAAACAGCCCACACATTCCTCATTGCTGAAGAATGATTCAACTAAAATATGGCAACAACAGAAAGTAAATTAAACTGCTTCTCTTACTTGGAAAAGATAGATATGCGCCTGTTACTTTGAAGACATGTGACCCAGCAGTGTGAAAATAACTACTTGTCTTTATTCTGCAGGAAGTCTCATACATGGAAAAGATATGGCCACTTCTTTTGTAATTCTGATAGTAGGAAGTGGAATAAATATTACTGATCCTGCAGCGCAGTCCAAGCAGGGTCAGCTCTACTATGGGAGCAAAAAAGTGTGTCTGATGTACCTTGAAAGACTGGCAAAATGTGAATTATTTACTTTGGCCGGAACCCACTTGGGAAAATCTGTAATCTAGAATTACGCATTTGTGACTATTTCATATTCACAATCCCCACGTATGCCATAGTTGATGGGATTCGTTGGGACCATGGAAGTCTCCCAAACTTCATTTACTGGGCAACAGCTGCTGAGATGGATAGGCGTATGTTCCCCTGTCACTCAGGAAGCAGCTGAATTAAGTTTCCACCCTCCTCACTGTTTAGGTGGAATGTCTTTTCTTGTAATCTGAATCCACAGGTTTGTATCTGAGGGTGCAGCTAAACTGAAGAAATAATGCAGTTCGACACCACTTTAAGTACTGTAGCTCAGGGTGACCAGATGTTCACCTTTTCCAAGACATATCCTACACTTCAACCTTCTGTCCAGGAGGAATTCCAAAATGTTCTCCATTTTGAGCATGACTAAAGAGCATGAATTTACATTTATATGAGTGTTTTTAGATTTTATTTGGTCACTTTCTACATTTTTCTTAAATGTCATCCATTTCATAGTGCCTTGTCCTCCTTTGCTGTTAAGACATCTGGCTGCCATGACTGCAGTTCCATCATATGAATTCCTAGAATTTAGAATACAGTAGAACAGAATCTTTATTGTGGTCACAGACCAACACAACTGGGATTTGTAGCTTTGCAAGATCTTTAGCCTTCAAAAAGTGACTCCCAAAAAAGTGCCTCAAAAAACCTAAAAATACCAGGATTCTGTAGGATGGAACAGTTAAAATGGTATTTCTACAGTGCTCTAGTCTCTGGAGCAGCAGAAAACAAACTGCTTCATCTTCTACAGGATATCCTTTCAAATGTTTCATGATGGTTGTGATACCATCTCTTGGCTTTACTTGTTCTGCCCCTGGAGCACTGAAAGGGTGATTGCTGGCTGGGTTCTGTGCTCAAAGTGGTGTTCTGCCAAGAGCAGAAAGGCTCCCCAGAGAAGGTAGTCCTTGGCTTTCCCAGACTGGCCTTCTGATCAGAGGTTTAGCAGTCGGCTTGACTGGACAGAATGAAGATTCCCAACCCCTCTGCTCCAAAAAAGAGATGAAATAATTAAAATACTTGCAGTGCCAGTGGTGAAACCAGCATTTGCACAAATATTTGGCAACCCCCTAAATTATTGTATTTAACTCATTGTGTCAACTGTAACGACACAATCACTGTATTCAACTCATTCACTGCAAAGCAGTAATACCCTAACTGTACATCAGCATACAGGGGTGAATTTTGAGAGTGTTTCCCCTGTGCTGGAAATTAGGTATGAATTGCACAAGGAACAGCTCCTGAGAGCCCAGTGTTTTGTCTACACTGTAGCCAAGGGTCCGTTTAGGGGAATTTTATTATGTTGTTATTAGCTCAAATATTGCAAGAGGGGGCTGGCTACAAGAGCCCACCGAAATCGCCCTCCCGATATGTATACGGAGTAGACCAGGGGGTCCCACTAAATGGAGCTGAGACAGACTTCTAGAATTAATAACCAATTTATTTATAAGGGGAAAAAAATTTTTTAAAAAGTAAGGAAGCCAGGTTTTGCTGTTGATATTCGTTGATAGATAATTCAATTATTGTGAGGAATTATTAAAACATTAAGATGACAAACGTTCGGTTTCCCCTGTTTCCGTCCTATCACATTAGCTCATTGATAAGATGTCTAAATTTATTGCAAGAATATATCTGCAGGGAAAAGAGTACAAAGGTTCCTGAATAAAATATGAGGCGAGGCAGTAAATTGTAGCAATGCATATCATTTCATTCAAATGTAGGAGCATACCCTCTGCTATACTCATCAGTTCCCTCCTTTATGACTTAATTGTTTAATGCTATCGGATCAAGGAAAGGGCACAATAGATGCATGAGTGAGAGAAATAGAAAAGAGTCTGAAACAAGACAAAGGCAGATGAAAAAGTAACCCAAGAACAGAATTGATTTCATTTGTTTGGAGGGAAGTAATTAAACAGTATATTCTATCATCTACCGTGTTGGGCTGAGATATAGAAATCATGTGTTTGTGAATTTGCTTCATACAATTTACACAAAAGCGTTCCAGTTTCTGAAAAACCAGGTCTGCAGTTTTTGAATTTATTTATGAAAGAGTAACATTTACAAAGAAAGAGCAGAGACTGACAACAAAGCGTTTTAAATGATTATTAACAGGCATTGCTGTACAAGTAGGAGATGACAGGGGAAAAGTTGACAAGCTCTCTCCTTACTGCTCTTCCCCCCATCTGGTCTTAAACCTTCCCAGAAGAACCGCAAGGGGTTGAGGGAGAAGCTCTATTAGAGCAAACCAATCCCAGGTTCTGTCTCCATTTGCAGCACACTACATACTGTTTTCTTGGGTCTGCCCTTGGCTAACTATAAAAAATCTGGTCTGATTGCAAGGACCGAAAGAAGATTTTACCCTGAGATAAAGGGTTATTCTCTCGGTTTGGAAATGGGGTAGATGTCTGTAACAGCAGGGAAGTGGTCAAATGAGGACTTTCAAATGATCACTGTTTTACAACCGAATTTGGGAAATTGTGGTCTGCAGGGCAGTTTTCAGCCCCTGAACTCCCAGACTCCCCCAAGTCCTTTAGGTATGGAGCAACACAAGGCACCCACCCCAAACAAATAACCAGCCCAAGGGTGCATTTAGCCTGAAACCAGAAAGTCCCAGATGTTGTTCCTGTTGGTTTCAATTTTATTGTGGAGATTCCCTACACTTTTGTTCATCCCAGTTATTTTCTGACAGCTCCTGATATGATCAGAGACTTTCTATACTAGTTGTTAGCAGCTGAGCATGGACATGGTGAAAGACACACACACAGTACATTATCTAAAATTAGATATGAATTGAGGTGGCCAAATGCAGAGGGCACTGGGGAAAGGTTTTGTACCCTAGTCCCTACACCACAAGCATAAGAAACTAGCGTGCATCACCAAAACAATAATCATACTGTGCTCAATTTCCGTTTTGGCTTTTGATTATTTTAGAGTACATCCAGCTGATGGAAAAGTCCCAGGTTTGAACCTGTTCCGTCTGAGTTTTTACTGGGTTGGTTTTTTTCAATATACCTTATTTTCAAGGAAAACTAAAGTGAGTAAATGAGTATGTGTGTGAGCAAAGAAAGAATGAATGAAAGAGCATGACTGGTTGGTATTATATTTGTAGCATTGATGTTGTGGTGCGGCTGTGTGAGAGACAGTATGTGTAAAATTACAATGTGTTAAGTATTTAATTATTTAACACGAAACTGTCTATTAAAACAGTTATTTCTTATAAAATGTTAAAATATGAATAATGAATGTATGGAGGAGAATGCAACACTAAATATGTAAACAAAAATAATGTGTTCATATTGAGTTGGGGGGATGTCTGATGGAGATGTAAAGGGGATCATAAATGTAAAAAGTCTGAGAACCACTGGGATGTATAATGCACCTAGAGCCTACCATGTTTATCCTCATATTACTTTTTTTTCCAGAAAGGGAGGCTGAAATGGGCAAATAGTGCCTTTGTAAGACCTTTACTTTTAGAGCTCACCTTGTTTGGTTTCTGTGCTACTACTCGACCTCCACATTGAAAGACGACCAGTCTAACAGCAGAGGATCATGCAAGAGGACATAGGAATCTCCTCCAAGGGCGATCTATTGTGCTTTACCAATGAATTAGAGTAACAATCCAGTCACATCACTGGTGGGAGTTAGCTGATTTTAAACACTGGAGGTAAGGGTCTTAGAAGCAAGGGGCAGGCTCTTTAGTGACAGTGTGCTTCATTTATGTCTAGCCATGATAACGATAGCCCTGCTACATATGGGACTCTCCTGCCACTCTATGCAAGAGACACCACTCACCATATGCACAAATGCAGCAGAAATTTCCTGACTCCCGTAGAAGCTGGAACAGGCAAGGGCATGGACGCATCATGAAGAGATATAGTGGACAACCCCCACCGTGTTGTTACCCATGCTGCTTCATATAAATTTTGGGATAAAATGATAACCTTAAATGACCCCTAGATGAAACTTAAACAGCCTGTCCACCATTGCCAGCAAGGCTGAGGACTGTTACACACACCCCTGAGGGGCACCCACTCATTATATCTAGAGAGTCGCATAGAGGAATTATCATAGGACCAGGAAGAGCAAATGTTTGCCTTGCCTGAAGATCTTTGCCCCCTCCAGGGTCTGTTGTCCGAGCAGCTTAAGACCACTAAGACAATTCAGACAGGGACATCCAGGTGAAAAGCAAGTAATTAAACCACCGTTGTTCTCACCATACGCACCTTTGCCAGAAGCAAGATTTGCCTATAAATACTCTCAGATTTGCCTGTCACTGGGCCCGTCTGGATTTCAGGGGAAGCTATGTCCCCTTGAACCCTGACCGTCTCCTGGCTTCCTGATTCCTGGCCAGTCATTCCATGTCTGAGCCTCATGCCATCCTCATCATATTCCATTTGGATTCCTGAGGGAGTCTACCTTCTGGTACGTATCACCCCAGTGATGCCTAAAATCCTTATTCCATGCTAAACTCCTGCTTTCCTGAGCCTTGAATGTATGTGTGTGTGTATGTGCCAGTGAATGTGTATGTG
>NC_056522.1:218083554-218088554 GCF_019175285.1 Sceloporus undulatus
GCCTTAATTTTGACAACCCAAATCCAAGCTTGAAACTAATGGAAAAGGCAGACAGAACAGAATATAACTTTTCACTTCTCAGGTTTCATATTAACAGAAAGAGCAACAGGAAGGAAATAAAACAATGTACAGTTCAGTCCCTAAATCTGCTGAAGAAATAGAGGATTAATTCATACACTTGCTTACACCTACTTATATGCAGAGGTGTGTGTGTGTGTGTATACACACACACACACACACACACATTTGCATGAATATTTACATTACTTTGCAAATGATTAATTTACCTGCAGCATGAATTCTAGAACATCATTTCCTGGCTTAAGTTTTCCCTGTTCAATCAGATCTCCTAGCTGACCTTTTTCCTTCCTGTTTGTTCTGAAGTTTAATTGTTTTGCAGAATCTGATGCAGTTTGGGTGATCTTGCTTTTTGAAAATATTCCTGCAGGTTCTAAATTTGCAGTAAATGAAAGCCTGTTCTTTGGGAGGTGGTTTTTCTGAGTAGTAAGATAGCATGTGGATTCTGGTTGCATTTGGAAAGCCTCATTTATATGTGAATGCTGCTGCAAAGAGTCATTAGTGCAAACATGCTGACTTTCAGTGGCTGGTTGACAGCTATTATTATTTATTCCAGTACTTCTAGTTTCTGAGCCATTTGGTGTACACATTCTTGACGTTGCATTTAGAGGCTTGTTTCTTTGTGGTGCCACTGGTATACTGTCAATTTCCATTAGGTGTGATTGTTGAATATGAGAGGTGCTAGGTTCTGAAGGCAAGATTGCCTGGTTCAATGCACTGGAACATTTTGAATTTACTAGTTCCTGTATGTTATACTCCTTTAACATTCTTTCACCCACCAAGTTTTGTGGATCACTCTCTTTTTGGCCAATTGCTTCTCTATTTCCTACTGGGATATTCAGACATATTTCTTGATACTGGCTTGGCTCTTCATCTAAGAAACCCTGTACCATTACCAAGCTGGTTTTAACTAGATCTGGACATGGAACTGTTTTATAAGTATCATGTTTTGTGTTGTTCATGTCACAATAACCAAGTACATTTTTGCTTATTTGTTTTGCTGAACTTGAAAGCTCTTTTCTGGACATCTTGTAGTTCTTTATTTTCGAGCCTAGTTCTTTTTGTTTTTGAGCCATAAGTAAAAGCCTCTTTTGTCTGGATACAAGCTTTACTAGCTGCTCCCTCAGAGTTCCTTGTTTAAAAGATTCCACAGAAGCTCTGAAATAGAATTTTAAAATATACAGTTAAATGAAAATACTAACTTCCATGCAAAGTACTTACTACAGAATTAAAAAAGCTTTTAAAAGAAAATTAAAATATATGGCTTAGTGTTAGTAAAATGAAAAATAAAATCTCCTTTCACCAACCTAGAGATGGTTTTAAAATTCCAAAACATTTTAAAAGATAGAATCCCCATCATTTGGATTTTTCCCCCATTCAGATTAGTCTCATTAAAAATAATGAAATAAGATTATTATTATTATTATTATTAATATCATCATCATCATCATCATCATCATCTTCTTCTTCTTCTTCTTCTTCTTCACTACAGCTCAGATCCTAGGTCCAGATGCCTCTATCTATAACATAATCTTTGCTATCTTTTTAAGAGGACTGATGAAAGATCAGATTGGCTATAAAAATATTAAAACTGGTGAATGAACTTAGGACCTTGGTTTCATACAACAGTTTGCTTTTCAAACTAGAAACATGTGCAGCGTTCTATTTTGTACAAAAAAAGTATCAGTCATAAAGAATATTTTTCTGCTACCTACCTGTATTTCTTAGCAAGTTTATCTCTTTCTGATTTCTGTTTGGCAAGAATAGCATTCAGAGTGTTCTGTATCTGAGACAGGTCTTGAATATAAACATCTGTTCAAGACAGTTTATATAGCTTTAAGGTTTTGACTCTAAAGTGACATTTTTCATTTGATAGTTTGCAACAGATGCAATGAAAACATTGCAATATTAAAATAATTTAGCAGAGAAACAAACTAATGTTGTACGCACTAACCTTTATGCTGCAACATTTTTGGGAGCCTTCAACTACAATCCATTCTTAAACATATGTACAAGGGAGCAAATCGCACTGAACACAATGAGACTTACTTCTAAACAAACATGCATAAGACTGAACAGTTAATTGGTTATTGAACAACTGTTGTGACATAAAGGTACTTCTATGAAAATGTAACTATTTTATAACCTTTCTGCCATTCCATGTGCAATTAATTGATGTGTAACTTAAATACTGTATCTGAAATTGAAATATTGACAATGGATACTTTGGTAAAGCAATTTCTGTGTTGTAGGAACTTTGGGCCGGAACAGAACGGCACAAAAGAGCAGCCCAAGTCTGCTCTGGCCACAAGCAGGTTGGAATCCAATGTGAGCCATGAACAGAGGGCCCAACCCGGGCTGCCATGAGCCAGATTATCCTGGCTATTTTGGAGCATGGCTTCAGGCCACTTTGGTGGTGTGCGTCATTTGAATGAAATGCACCTTGAATGAGCACTAGAATTCCCCTCTCACTGATTCACACTACATGGAAATGGGATGCACACATAACATATATGGCAACACATTCTTGAATTAACAGGTATTAATCCCTATTGTATGTTGTCCGTCTTCAAGTCATTTCCAACTTATGGCAACCCTAAGGCAACCCTATCATGGGGTTTTCTTGGCAAGTTTCTTCAGAGGGGGTTTGCCATTGACATCCTCTGGGGCTGAGAGAGTGTGACTTGCCCAAGGTCATCCAATGAGTTTCATGGCCAAGTGGGGATTCGTACCCTGCTTTCCATAGTCCAATGCATAGTCTCTTCATAGTCCAATGGTGAAAACACTACACCACAAATTAATTCCTACCTGCATCTTTTTGGCTTCTTAATTCAAAAAGCAAAAGTCTTTTCTGGTTCTCTTCTACATCTTGCAGTACTTTGCTGATGGATTTATTCTGGCAAATACAAATAATTGCTAATGTTATTTTAATGACATTAATTTGAACCTAGACAACATTATCTATTTGGAACTTTACCTGAACCAGACCACAACATCTGTAGCCAAGGGTCCGTAGGGGAATTTTATTATTGTTGTTATTAGCTCAAATATTGCAAGAGGGGCTGGCTACAAGAGCCCACCGAAATCGCCCTCCCGATATGTATACGGAGTAGACCAGGGGATCCCAATAAATGGAACTGAGACAGACTTCTAGAATTAATAACCAATTTATTTATAAAGGGAAAAACACATACGATTTACTAGCATACACACACACATACAAGGCTCAGGAAAAGCATAGGTTAGCATGGAATAGGATTTTAGGCATCACTGGGGTGATACGTACCAGAATGTAGACTCCCTCCAGGAATCCAAATGGAATATGATGAGGATGGCATGAGGCTCAGCCATGGAATGACTGGCCAGGAGTCAGGAGCCAGGAGCCAGGTCAGGGTTCAAGGGGACATAGCTTCCCCCTGAAATCCAGACTGGCCCAGTGAACAGGCAAATCTGAGGGGCTTTCTAGACGGCCCTTTGGGACGTCCGGAGGACGTCCCATTTTAAAAAAGGGGCGTCTCTTTTAGACGCCCCTGGGCCTCGTACGGACTCCATCCGTACAAGATGGCGCCGGCCTTTCTACATGGCCGGCGCCATCTTTACGTATCGGACGCACAGCGTCCAGACGCGTCGCGCCGCTGCTGACGTAGCGAGCGCGCCCCTGGCGCCTCGCTACGTCGCAAACGCGACGCAGAAAGAAGCTCCATTTTGGAGCTTCTTTTTTCGGTCCGCGCGGGAGTCGGGCCGTTTGAAGGCTCCGGCTCCCCCGCGGACCTTCTGGCGGCGGCGCCAGACCGCTGCAAAGCGGCGGTCTGTACCCCGCCTGAGAGTATTTATAGGCAAAATCTTGCTTCTGGCAAAGGTGCTTGATGGTGAGAACAAAGGTGTTTAATTACTTGCTTTTCACCTGGATGTCCCTGTCTGATTGTCTTAGTGGTCTTAAGCTGCTCGGACAACAGACCCTGGGAGGGGGCAAGATCCTCAGGCAAGGCAAACATTTGCTCTTCCTGGTCCTATGATAATCCTCTTATGCGACTCTCTAGATATAATGATGTGGGTGCCCCTCAGGGGTGTGTGTACATGTCCTCATGCCTTGCTGGCAATGGTGGACAGGCTGTTTAAGTTCATCTAGGGGTCATTAAGGGTTATCATTTATCCCAAAATTTATATGAAGCAGCATGGGTAACAACACGGTGGGGGTTGTCCACTATATCTCTTCATGATCTGCTCCTATGCCCTTGCCTGTTCCAGCTTCTACTGGAGTCAGGAAATTCTGCTGCATTTGTGCATATGGTGAGTGGTGTCCTCTTGCATAGAGTGGGCAGGAGAGTCCTCATATGTAGCAGGGCTAGCTTATCATAGCTAGACATAAATGAAGGCACACTGTCATCTAAAGAGCCTCCCCTTGCTTTCTAAGACCCTTACCTCCAGTGTTTAAAATCAGCTAACTCCACCAGTGATGTGACTGGATTGTTACTCTTAATTCATTGGTAAAGCACAATAGATCGCCCTTGGAGGATGATTCCTAATGTCTCTTTGCATGATCCTCTGCTTTAGACTGGTCTTCTTTCAATGTGGAGGCAGAGTAAGTAGCACAGAAACACACAAGGTGAGCTCTAAAAGTAAAGGTCTTCAAGCACTATTTTGCCCATTTCAGCCTCCTTTCTGGAAAAAAAAGTAATATGAAGAGGATAAACATGGTATGCTCTAGGTGCATTATACTATCCCAGTGGTTCTCAGACTTTTTACATTTATGATCCCCTTTACATCTCCATTCAGACATCCCCCCAACTCAATATGAACACATTATTTTTGTTTACAATATTTAGTGTGTGCATTCTCCTCCATACATTCATTATTCATATTTTAACATTTTATAAGAAAATAACTGTTTTAATTAGAACAGTTTCGTTTAAATAAATTAA